>NW_003550711.1:0-3052 GCF_000090795.2 Amphimedon queenslandica | reverse complement strand
GGACACTACTCCTCCGTCTCTATGGACAAGGATTGCTTTAAGCTTCGTTCGAATACAAAAAAGAAGCTTCTCTTTAACGTATCACAGGTTCTGACTCCATCCAGCAACCCTTTGAAATTTGAAAAGTAAGCGTGTTTCATATTTTTAAGTTTAAAAAAAATTTAAATTGTTACATTGCACATGTATCTGAATATACTAGTAAAGTCATGAAATTATGAGATAAATTGAAACATTATACAGTACTTATATACATGCATAATACTTGTAAATGTAAAATTAATTTAATTTTTATCTTCTACTTATTCTGTAGGTGTTTTGGGATTTTGATGGCTGTAGGTCAAGATTTACCTCGGAACAAGTTACACCTTTTGGACAATGCAGTAAGAAAGATATAGAGAAGACATTACTATTATACTCACATTATACATTTGCTCTCTCTCTCTTTCTCTCTTGTTCTCTTTCTCTCTCTTTCTTTCTACAGCAAGTATCTACTAACAATCTTCCAGAGTGTTCCATATTCACAGTTTCTGGTTTCTGGGACACTAGTCTACCTTCCCTAGCAATACTGAATGAAGACACTTCTAAATGTCAGTTTATGACAACTGTACATCTACATGTACATGTACACGTACATGCTAGTTTCTTTTTATGCATGTAACTTGAAAATTTGAAGTCGGAATCAGCTCAAGCTTTCTATGTAGCATAAGTACATCAATGTGTATCAGAAAATGTAATAAAAATTGGGGTTGATTTTGGAGCCATTTTTTGGAAAAAACCATGGGCTATAGCCTTGGGTACTTTTCAGATTTTGGCTACTTTTAAAAATGGCCATAACTTGAAAAGTTGAAGTCGGAATCAACTCAAACTTTCTACGTAGCATAAGTACATCAATATGTATCAGAAAATGTAATAAAAATTGGTGGTGATTTCGGAGCCATTTTTTGGAAAAAACCATGGGCTATAGCCTTGGGTATTTTTCAGATTTTGGCTCATTTTTAAAAATGGCTGTAACTCAAAAAATTGAAGTCGGAATCAGCTCAAACTTTCTACACAGCATAAGTACATTAATATGTATCAGAAAATGTAATAAAAATTGGGGGGTGATTTTGGAGCCATTTTTCTAAAATGTAATATTAAGACTGTCTCCACAATTATTGGTCTGTTCTTTCTCTCTTTCAATAGCTAAGCATCACTTCATCACAATTGCTGTTGATGCTGTAGCTCATAAAGTCAGTGAACCAATCAGAATGATAAGGTAAGAGAGAGAGAGAGGGAGAGAGAGAGAGTTGGTTTATCAATTATCACTTTAGAGAGGTGAAGGTTCGTATGTCAAAAGGTGAGACTTTCAGTTCGCTTCTTTCAACTTTAACAAGACGAAAACTGGCAGTGGAAACAATGATACTGTCACTAGAGAAAGTAAATATTATGAAAACATAATTTATTATTATTATTATTATTATTATTATTATTATTATTATTATTATTATTATTATTATTATTATTATTATTGTTATTATACATGTACTTGTATTGTTAGAATTAATTATGAATTTAACACTTTAAAATTTAGCTTGAATGTGTTTTTCTCTCTCTCTCTCTCTCCCCAGGTTCCTTCTAGTGATCAGTACAAGATAAAATCACTTAAAAGTATAAGAGAGACTTCATCTCCTTCGCCGTCTTTACCAAGAGGAGGAGAAAAGACAGAAGTTGGGAGGGTGAGTTCTAAACTATACATGTATATGTACATGTACATGTACTTGTTTTTTAAATTATAATAATTAAGAATTAAAATTTTTTAATTATAATAATTATTATAATTTTTTGGTTGCATTAAATAATTGATAGGTTGCATCTGAAGACTCACCTTTAGTGAGAAAGACGACGAAACACAAAGTGAAAGAAGTGAAGGACACTCCAGAACACGAGGACAGTGATCAAGGTAATATAAAAAGATTTACTGAAATATACCAAAGTGCACTAAAATGTACTAGAATATCCAGGAATATACTAAACTACTTAGAGTTATTGACTTTCTGGATGTGTAATTCATGTCTGAAAAAAACTGCAAAATTACATATACATGTACATGTACATGTGCATCTAAAAACTGCCAAATGTATTTTTATTGCAAAATCTCAAATTAAGCAGCTGTGGATTAAAGAACTAGCTGGATTATCTTATGCAATGTATTCATGCACCATTTTATCAATTTATTGTTGTTACAAAAATGTAACGGAACATTTTAAATGCAATTTTATTCTTTTTTTTAAAGTGTTACAAATGTATCTGAAACTTATTTACTACAATTTTATCTTCTTATTATTGTCAATTTGATGTACATTTACATGTACTTTTCCCCTATAAATTTATTTCTCTCTCTTTCTTTCTCTGTTGCTCATTTTCTCTCCTTTTTCTTTCCCTTTTAGCCGACGATGACGACATTTTGGTGAGTGGGTGGGGAGGCAAAAGCGAAGAGGATTTAAGTGACAATTTATTGAAACTCTGGAGCGACATGTTAGAGAAATGGGACGGGAGAGACAAGTGGGAACCTAAAGGAGAGAAAACCCGCTCAAGACAACTCATAAAACTCGTTCGAAAAGTACAAACTTACAATTTAAAATTATAAAATTGATAATTGATTTTTTTTCGTGTTATAAGGGTATCCCTGGCCCTCTAAGATGCCAAATATGGCAGATGTTGTCTGGAGCTGATAACGATCCACAACTCATCGAGGCTTTTAGGATACTGTGTACTAAAGTAGGTCACTAGTTATAAGCTGTAAATATGTACTAGGGAACATGTTGTTAGCAACTTCTGTGGTGACTTTGACCTTGTGACTAAACATAGAAATCTGCTCTATAATTTCTATTTATGAAAGAAGTTTATTAAAAGATCAAAGTAGCCGCAAAAGTTGCTAGCAACATGTTACCTGGTATACATGTATGTTCACTATTTTGGGTTTATAATATTGTATCAAGTTTCTAATATAATTCAATCTTTTTCTCCCTCTCTCTCTCTCTCCCCCTCCCTCTCTCTCTCTCTCTCTCTCTCT
>NW_003550710.1:0-3053 GCF_000090795.2 Amphimedon queenslandica | reverse complement strand
AGAGACCAGTCAACCAATTAGATAGAACTGGGCTTGGAGTTCCGTGCTCAGGAAAGTGCTTATGGTGAGTCGTATTATGATGAGAGGTAGAGAGAGACTTAACAAGCGTCATGAAAGCGTAGCTTATGTCCTAAGCTCAGACTTGTGAGGTTTCAATTGAAGAAACAGAAGGAGTGGCTACCTCATCCACTCTGTCAACATACATAATAAAGTAAATGAAAGGGATTGGAAACTCCTCCTCCCGGGAATTCAAGCTACTTTTTCTAGTTATGGTAGACTGCCTGTCACAAAATAGCATTTTTATCCTTTTAAACTAGTGTCTATGAATCTTGATGTTGTGATTGGAGCCTGAAAATCATAATTGATGTAAAAGTGAGTCCACTTTCTAAACTTTAGTCTGGGGATGATTTGTGTAAGAAGACTGAGTGGCACTACTATACCTTGTTTGATAGAGCTATATTATTACCAAGCGCTAGCGCTTGGTATGTAAGGTTGAGTTGGACGAGCCATCCCCCAAAATGGTGCCATCCCATAAGCATTGAGCCTTTGTAATATCTTCAGAAATTCTTCTAGCTTAACTGACAGCCCAGATTTCCCTTATAATTTCATGTAAACATTTCAGTGTTATGAACAGTAGCTAAAAACTTCCATATATTAGTTTTACCGCAAATGAATGCATGCATGCCTGCATGCACAAAATGTTTAGGTTTCTTCTTTCACAGTTAAGTAAGAACTGGTCCGAGTTTTTACCTTAGAAATATAACTTTACAGCATTGTGTTGCACTTTAGGGATGCTAGTGCAGTGTGCCTTGGCATTGTATTTCAACAAAATGATTTTTCGTTGTCGTTTTGAAGCACAATTGGACTCAGCAACTGCTTGGATACCATTTTGGTCCAGCGAACTGCGCATGCTCAGTATTATGTTAATTATTGTAAGTTCAATGTCTTAATTTTCTTTTGTTTTGCTCTTGGTGGTCTTTGATCTTGTGTGTTTATCTGCCTAATCTGTGTTCTCTCGTCAGTTCTTTGTGGCATAATATTAGTATCAGTGACTGTGAGGTAAAAACACTTCCTTTCCTCTGCATTTTACAAAGTATTATCCACCACTTATCAGTATTGTCATCGTCTTGGTCATCACAATTGCTGTCAGTTGGCTGTAAGGTCATTTGAGCTTTAGTTGTTATTACTCTCTCAGTGTTTTCTCCTTTGGCACTTAATATATCTTCTGGTGAAAAAATTAATGAAGATCAGAATTAACATCTTCATCATCCATGTAGTTTACATCCAATGAAGTCTTCCACCTCTCAGACTCTACATTGTTTTGGTGGGTTATAGTCTTTGTTACTCTCTCAGTGTTTTCTGCTTAGTTGCTTAGTATATCTTCAGGTGAAACAAAATTTATGAAGATCAGAATTAACATATTCATCCTTACATTTAAATCTTCCACCTCTAAGACTCTCCATTGTTTTGTCATGCATACCTATAATTGAGCTTCACAGTTGCATATTTACTTTCATGTATGCATCTCTTCAACAGTGGCGTAGCCAGACCTTTTGTGATGCCTGGGCCGGGGAAGAATAATAATTGTTGAGCGAAGCACGCTGGAAAAATTTTCACGCTGTTAGTGATATTTATGATGGGCGTGATCAATTAAACCGGTGGAAAATGGCTGATTTTGTGTAGAATTTGTATGAGATTGCTGGTTTTTGTGTTAGATGTCACAAAATACTATTGCTAAGCAATCAAAATCAAGGAAAGAAGTCATATTCTTGTAGAGTAGTGCTCAATAATCTCTGGTAAACAATTGATAATTGACATTTCAACTGTCTAATTATTTGACCTTGGATATGGTACCCAGGCCCGGGTGTGGGCTACGCCACTGCTCTTCAAGTCAGACAAATATCCTAGCATCACTAGAATATCAATTTTATATTATTAGTTACTTGCAGTATATCTTCTAAAAATTCAGTAAATTAAATTCGCCTTAAATTCAGTAATATTGAAAAATTAGAGATTAAAAAATTTTTTACTTTTAAATAATTTTTATTGACTATGTTGAAGGGAGGGTCATTCAAAATCCTATTAGCCAAACCCACATAATCTTGCTGTAGCAAAATGGCTTCTCAATCTGCAACTTTATCACTTGAAAGTATAATTAGAGGCTATCATGGTTACAAGGATTACTGTGATGCAAGACGAAATGAGTTTGAGCTACATGTAGATGAATTTAATCACCACGATCGATATGCTGTTGCTCTCTTATTTTATAAAGAAACCATGGGACATGTGCAAGGAGAAATTTCAAGAATCTTTTACTATTTCTTAAAAAGCAAATGGACTATACTTGGCAAAGTAATAGGGGAAAACAAAGACCAGCCATTGAATGTAAAGGTTTTGGAGATCCTATGCAAGTAGAAACTATGTGGACCAACACACTTTTAAAAAAGTTTGCTAAGCTGCTTGAAGAAAAGAAAGACAAGCACATTCACCAAGAGTTAAATATACTGTATATTTTTTCTTTTTGATAATATTAATATTAGTTGTACATAAATATGTCTTTATTGCCATTCACATGTAGACTTCAATGATGTCAGTGTTGCTTGACTTCACCTCTCCATCATCATCTTCATCCTCACTTTCTTCGACCTCTTCATTACTCTCTTCTTCATCGCTTGTGTTGTGTAAAAATGGGTTGTCATCATCTTGGAAATATATTAATTGGAGTCCAGCTAGCTCTTTAGCACATCTTATGAAGTGGTTTTCACTTCCAATTAGATCCCTGGTAATTCCACAAAACAGGAAGGACATTTTTACAATAGTCTTGTGTTCTTGGAGATAAACCAACCCATCATTGATCCAGCTAACGATTGTGGATTTTTCAGCTGTTTTTAATTTGTCCTGTGGTGTTGGATTGGCACTGGCATTAACAATAGAGTCAACATAATTGTTCCACTTTTCTCTCACAAATGCTTTAATTGGTTTATTTAAGGAGACAACTAAAGGCAGAATTTGCTTGTGCACCCTCCAATCACATCTACATCATTGGCATGAGC
>NW_003550709.1:0-3054 GCF_000090795.2 Amphimedon queenslandica | reverse complement strand
AATATATCAATGAATGCTTACTGTTGGTATCAGAATCAGCACCAGGAATAGATAGAGAAGAGAAGGAGGTGAATGAAGACAAGGAAAGTGATGGGAACACCAATCAAGATACAATGGAGTATAACAGAGGGACTGCTAATACCAGCTGGAATCAATCAAGGAGTGATATTAATATTAGTATAATGATACCAGAAGATGTTAATAAATCAGATATAATATGTATAATGGAGAGTACCAGTATCAGTGTTGGTTTAAGTGATGGTACAACATACATTAGGGGAGATTTATTATACACTATTGATGAATGTACTAGCACCTGGACCTACTCTAAAGGAAAGTAAGTGATTGTTAGTGTTTATTTATTTGTTGTATTTTTTATTTATTATTATATTTATTTATTGAATTTTGTTTATTTATTTATATTGTATTTTTGTTTATTTATTAGTTATTATTACTACTATTATTTATAAATTAATACCTACATCATGATGATTAGTATTTTTTTTATTTTCATAGATATTACGCTGGAGAAGATGGCTGATGGTGTTGAATGGAGTTCATTATTTAAAGATGGTTCGTTACCACCATTAGATGATGAATCAAAAGAAATGAAGAGAAAAAGAGTAAGGGAACCTAAAATAATGATACATGAAAATATGTCAAATGAGCAATGAACTAATTATAATGCAGTTACATGTTAATAATGTACAGCGTACACGCAACATAAGTAATATATACATTTATCAGAATATGTAATAAGATTGAAGAATTCTTTCCTTTTAAATTTTGCACATGTACAGTGTACATGACATGTATTGTACACATGTGTAGATCCTGATATTACCATCTTCAGACATCGTCCCTGAAGACATTGCTGAATTTGATCTACCGTTTTTTAAAACAGTCAGGCTGGATTTCCCACAGGATTTTGGCGTACATGTAGTTCTAATGTAGTGTCTTCTCAGTAGATTGTCAAACTTCTCGAAATTGGCCAAAGACCCCTTATATTTTGAGTTTCGACAAAAAATTGCAAGGAGAGAATTTCCATTTTAATGTTTTTTCTGATGCATATATACACATATGTAGTTATGTAGTGTAGAAAGTTTGAGCTGATTGCGATCAAATTTAGATTTTTTTTTGAATTTTTAATTTGCTCAAAAATCATGCCAAAGTCCCTGTACTATAGTACAGGACAGGGTCATTGGCCAAATTTTGCCAAAAATGAAGAAGGGAGAATTTTTATTTTTTATATTTTTTTCTGATACATATATATGTACTTATTTTGCGTAGAAAGTTTGAGCTGATTCCGATCAAGTTTAGATTTTTTTTGAATTTTTAATTTGCTCAAAAATTGTGCCAAAGTCCCTGTACTATAGTACAGGATCATTGGCCAAATTTTACCAAAGATGAAAAGAGGAGAATTTTTCATTTTTATATTATGTTGATACATATATATGTACAGTAGTTATGTTGTGTAGAAAGTTTGAACTGATTCCGATCAAATTTTGATTTTTTTTTAATTTTTAAATTTGCTCAAAAATTGTGTCAAAGTCTCTGTACTACAGTACAGGGTCATCAGCCAAATTTTGCCAAAAATTAAAAGGGGAAATTTTCCAGTTTTATATTTTGTTCTAATACATATTTTTGTTCTAATACATATATGCATATACTTATGTTTTATAGAAAGTTTATGCTGATTCCGATCAAATTTAGATTTTTTATGAATTTTTAAATTTGCTCTAAAATCGTGCCAAAGTCCTTGTACTATAATAGTACAGGGTCATTAGCCAAATTTTGCCAAATATGAAGAGGAGAGACTTTTCTATTTTTGATACATACATGTATATATGTAGTTATGTTGTGTAGAAAGTTTGAGCTGATTCCCATCAAATTTAGATTTTTTTTTTAATTTTTAAATTTGCTCAAAAATTGTGCTAAAGTCCCTGTACAGGGGTGGGGCCAAATTTTACCAAAAATTGCTATGTAAGAATTTTCCATTTTTATAATTTTTTCTAATACGTATATGTGTTCTGATGTTGTATATCTAGTTTGAGCTGATTCCGATTAAATTTGGATTTTTAATGAATTTTTAAAGTTGCTCCAAAATCAGGCCAAAGACCCTGTACTATAGTACAGGGGTGGGACCAAATTTTACCAAAAATGGCTAGGTAAGAATTTTCCATTTTAATAATTTTTTCTGATATGTATACATGTTCTGATGTTGTATATCTAGTTTGAGCTGATTCCGATTAAATTTGGATTTGTTATGAATTTTAAAGTTGCTCTAAATGTCATTTACTGTATTGTAGTGTTGGTCAGCTCATGAAGCTCATGCTGTTTAGCTCACTTAGCATGCTTTATCGCAAATCCTGTGGTCAAACATGATTAATTATTATTTAAAAAATTATGTTGCTCAGACGAAAATAGTAGAACAATGCCAAATTTGGTTTGCTTATTCCAATGTTACATGGCTGCAAAATCCCTAATATAAAAACCACCAGTACACGTACATTGTAATCATAAAATCACCGAATTTTCCACTCTACTTTTTGTACTACTTTTTCCTTTTTTTCATTTCTCTCTCTCTCTCTCTGTCCCTCCATTCTTTATTAGTCTACTCTTGTAGGAGGTGATTGTGGTTCTCCTTCAAAATATTCCAAGCAATCACTGATTACCAATAGTTTGGAAGAATGTGATACAGATGATGATCAGGATATTAATGTGTATCTAATCAATAACAATGGATTCATTGTACAAAAGGTACTAATTAATTAGAATGAACAATTTATTGATATATGACATTACATGTATGCTTTGTATTGCACATGTAGAAAAATTGATGCTCGTTGTTTGTAGCCATTTGACATCGTAACAGTCTGTGGTTAAAGTTTGAAAAGTTAAAAATTGTAAAAGCTTATGATCAAAATTGTACGAAATTTTTGGCCAAAAATTGTGGACCGTCTAAAATTTTTTAAACATGTTTCTCCACTTCTTGAAATTATACCATAAAGCCAGAAAGTTTCGTGGCAAAAAACTATTGTGGTTTGGTTGCTC
>NW_003550708.1:0-3054 GCF_000090795.2 Amphimedon queenslandica | reverse complement strand
CAGATGGTTTCTGGGGAACTTCCCATCAGAGAGCCTTTTTTGATGTGGCTGTTGTAAATCCTTTCTCTGATTCATACAAGGGCCTCGATTTACCAGCTGTATATAGGAAAGTGGAAGCTAGAAAGAAAAGGAAATATGATGTACGTATCAGGGAAGTGGAGCATGGTTGTTTCTCACCTCTTGTTTTTTCCACCAATGGCGGGCTGGCTCCTGTATGTGATGTAGTTTTTAGACGAATTGCATTACTGACAGCTGACAAACTTAACAAACCGTACAGTTCAGTAATCAATTTCATCAGATGCAAATTATCATTTTCAATTTTAAGATCAACAATTCGGTGTGTAAGGGGTACAAGGAGATCAATATATAGGCCCAGTGACTGTGACATTGATGTAGCAATCTCTGATGCTCGACTTCAATGTCACTAACATATTAATAAAGATTATTATTATTATTATTATCATTACTAATTTCACTTATAAACTCATTACTACTGATTTCTGATCCTATTTCAAATTCATTTTATTATTATTATAATATTTATGATATGGGCTATAGCCCATGGTTTTTTCTGAGAAAAAAAAAAAAAAAAAAAATGGGCTATAGCCTTGGGTATTTTTCAGAATTTTGGCGTTTCTTAAACTGGCGGTAACTTGAAAAATTGAAGTCGGAATCAGCTCAAACTTTCTACACAGCATAAGAACATCAATATGTACTGAAAAATGCAATAAAAATTTGGGTTTATTTTGGAGCCATTTTTTGGAAAAAACCATGGGCTATAGCCTTGGGTACTTTTCAGAATTTTTGCATTTTCTTAAAATGCTGTAACTTGAAAACTTGAAGTTGGAATTACCTCAAACTTTCCACACAGCATAAGGACATCAATATGTATCAGAAAATGTAATAAAAATTTAGGGTGATTTTGGAGCCATTTTTTGGAAAAAACCATGGGCTAGAGCCTTGGGTATTTTTCAGAATTTTGGCTCTAAAGAATGGTATTAATCCATTACTGCTATCAAGCTGATAACTCAATGGTCCATTATATTGTTGATAATACATTGGATTACTATTAGTGGTTACATTGATTACTAATATATCTCCATACTCTACTTCAATATCACTTGTAAAGTTATATACATTACCATTACTTGATGTAGCAGCAGAAGCATCAACAGTTAGTGCATGAATCAGTTCAGAAGAACGTTTTAAATAAATGTTAGGATAATGTTTGCTTGTAGTCTGATTCTGTGTAACACCATTAATATTCCAGTTAGTAATAATACCATTACATGTGAACTGTATATCAGGAAAAGCTCTTGTATCACTGACTGGTATTACATTAGTAACTGATAGACTGTTTGTATTAATTTCAGTTTCAGTGAAAACATTTTGAAAGCAGTTCGGAGGATCTAGATAAAAAATGAATTCAATTTTGTTAATAATGTTATATGTACCTGTACCATGAAAACATCATTTGTTTCTATTAGATCAATTTCTCTCTGGCTATTAAAACCATCAAATATTCTGATATTTGACTCACTAATGGAGTCTGCTCTTATTCTTCCAACCGTTTTTGTGCTGCTATTGGTTGCACTGTAAAGTCTAACAACACTTGAATCATCTTCAGGTTGATACACTCCTAGTCTGTAAGTATTCCTTCTTAATCAATATTCATGAAATCATAGGTATTAAACTAAAACCACACCTTAAACCTTATGCACTTAATATCATGTGGGCATAGTTATTAAAAAACTTTATGACAGAGAAAAAATTGAACTGGATGAGCTCTCCAATATCTACATAATAATTATAATTTGAGCTCCACTGTCATACACACCCTGTGATTAGAACTGTCCATATGCTTCACAATTAAAACAAAATTGTTCATGAGTATTACATACATCAGCTAAATGGAAGGCAATACAACTTCAACAGAGATGCATCAATGTCAAATTTCGGTATTTGCTAATGATTTAACATGGTCTGCAAAAATGAATTTCAAAATAAAATGAAGTGTAAATTATTAGTCAAGTTGTGAGGTGACATTATACATTGTAAAGGTAAACTATTAAAAGGTTATATGATGATGATGTAATAATGTCAAGGTGTCTTTGTATATGCCAGAGATGGGTGCATTACTATTACTGTTAGTATGTTATTATGTCATAAATATTCCTCCTCTTCTTCCTCTTGTTCATGTGCTTCATTATTTATTACCACATCCTATACCAATTGAAGTGATCAGTAATAACACAAAATTAAATTATAATACAAAATTTTCAAAAAGATTAAAGTTTCACTCTGTGCTTAAATCAAAAATGTACTGCAAGCAATGGTGGAAAGTAGGATTCTGAATGACTCAATATACCCATACCAACTAAATAAAAATTGGCTACTCTTAATTGTGATGCTAATTTATAGATATTAACAAAATGAATTAATATGACCTACAGCTAATAGTCTTGTGCAATAAATAAATACCATAAAAATGTATTAACTTATACCTCTTGTTTATTATACATCATTGTTCTTGGTTCATCATATACTAATGATTCTTCATCAATACCTATAGTTCACCATATACACATCAACATACTCTACTATTAGTCATAAATATACACATACTTTCTATTCCTCCAATGTTAATACCATAGGCAGGATTAGCAGATACACCAGATTCTATTAATAAAACATATTAATATTTTACTTTCAGTATATTAAGCAGGACTATACACTATATTTTAAAGTTCTTACTTTCACCAGAAACTCCATAAGCAGGATTAGCTGATGTTGTTAGTGTATTATTCATTCTTATTCCTATACAAATTGAATTATATTATTTATATAGTATTATGCATGTTTAATGAACATATCAACTTTCTTACCATCTGATTGTTGATCTTTATCAGCTTTCCTTTCAACAAAATTGAAAGTATCATTTCTATTTGATGTTTTATTCCATCTTCTCCTACACACTAATACACTCACTATTAATATTACTAGTATAGTAACTACCAGTAATATAAATATTGCTGTACTAATACTTCCTGCTAT
>NW_003550707.1:0-3055 GCF_000090795.2 Amphimedon queenslandica | reverse complement strand
TATGGAAACGCGCAAGGAGGACGGCAAAGAATATACTCCTAAGTCAATTTATTTAATGATTGCTGGTCTTCAATGTGTAATGAGGCAACATAAAGGTCGTTCTTTGTCATTTAATATTTTCAGCGACAGTTGTTTTGAATTATTTCATAACATTTGTGATCACAAATTTCGTACACTTCATCAACAAGGTATTGGTACAAAGTCAAAGCATGCCGATGCTCTTACTGATGAAGATGAAGCAAAGCTTTGGGAATGCAATGTAATCAATTTGACTACTCCTGAAGGACTACTAAATTGCGTTTTTTCTATAATGGCAAGTATCTGTGTTTGAGAGGAGGCAATGAACATCGCCTCCTTCGTTTTTCTCAATTTACTCGTGAAACTGCAACAGCTGATGGCAAAGAAAGAGCATGTTACATATACACAGAACAAGGGTCAAAAAATCACGGTGGAGGAATGGGTCAATTGCATCTTGATAACAAAGTTGTGCGTCACTTTGAGGTTCCGGAGGCAGGCTCTCGAGATTATGTTCATATACTTGACCAGTACTTTGAGAAAGTTCCTAGAGAAGCTATAGAAAAAGATAACTTCTATGTACGCCCATTATCAAGTATAGTTGAAGGAAAGCCCTGGTTTACTTCTGTTCCAATTGGAAAGAATAAGTTATCTTCAATGGTTAAGGATATGTGTGCTGCTGGGAGTATTGAGGGCAATAAAACAAACCATAGTCTTCGATCATTTGGTGTAACGACAATGTTTAAGAAAAGCGTACCTGAGAAATTGATTCAGGAGAGGTCTGGCCATTGATCATTAACAGCATTAAGAGTATATGAAAAGAGTACAAATGAACAGTTACTAGAAACATCTCAACTGCTATGTGATGGTGATGTCAAAGATGACGATGGAAATGAGGATGAAAGCAAAGATGGTCCTAAAGTGAACCCGGCTATGTTCAGTGGATGCTCCTTCAGTAATTGCACATTTAAACTTGATTAACAATTTTGACATTCAAAGCAAAACAATCATTTATTCAATCATTTATTCATGTATTTAATCAATAATTCAGTCTGGTGTATTACTGCTAACCTCAAAACCACAATGTGACAACTACTAAACCACAGTGATACATTAAGCTTTGTAACACTGGCGGCTTCTTTGATACGCCCACTAAGTATTATACAATAATTGTTTGATTATGACTTTCATAGCATCATAATGATAGTTGTCTTGCTTGATTATAGCATGGATAGTGTCCATGATTAGACGAATGGCTCTCTTATGTACTAAGAAGATGCTTACTTTGACTCCTGCCAACCATACCACTGGCAAATATTGTGGACCTACATACCATACAAGCTGAATTATCAACGGGAGTAATATTTGATGGATTTGCCTTTGGAAAGAAACTGGCAGATTTTATATTGGCAATTTTGTGCCAAGTGCCATTGAGCATGCTCAGATTGAAACAAAATGGCGAATTTTATATTGGTGACTTCTTCATAGAACTGCCAATCACCAATATTAATTCCTTGCCAAATAATCATCTTGTGCGGTATACATCATCTTTCTCTTTATTTTATAGCAGAACAAGACAAATGTCCCCATGTTAACATTAGCAACACTGAAAGAAAATAGCAAGCTTGTTATTTACCCATAAAGACCGCTTAATTGCCCACAGGCAATTAAAAATAAATTGAAATGCAGTTTTAATGATTACATCATAAATAAAAAACCACAACTTTTTTGGGTTGGTATATTGCATCATTGTCTCCAGTAATCTATATCAATGTATTTTTTCCTATGCAGGCAATACAATACTAATAATTAATATCTTTCAATTTAATTGAAATACATTCATGAAGGTAATAAGTCATCAAAATGATCTCATTAATAATAATGTTATGTTATTTTAACAAAAACATGTTTAAATACATAAAAGATAATGCAACAGAAACATAATGAAGACACAATATCTAATAATTACTACTGAAACTGATTAGTAACCAATAAAATAAAGTCAACCAGCTGTGGCTTGACTAGTACCAATTTTGTTTGACTTTAATCCAATTTTACTGGCAATTAAAACTAAAGTTGCCTTTACCTCTGGCCTAAAATATGATTGAATGAGAGGATTTATTATTGCAACCAACCCATATGTACAAATGCTAAAAGCATACAGACCATCAGGTAGGTCAAAGAAGACAGAGAAAATAATAATACATGATGGAAGTAAAGCTATGATGTAGAATAGAAGCATTGAACCAAAAATTCCAAACAGCCTCTTATTCTTAGACTGATACACACCTCTATCAACTGATCGACCCTGCCTCTTTATGAAGCTACGAGTGAACAAGAATGTCCAAATAGATGTAAATGCTATTATAGAATAAATAATAGCATACACTACTATCAGAACTACAAAATATGCCGATGTTCTATTTAAAAATGAGCAAATACCACTATGAGGAAAATACCTATATCCACCTGTACTATAAAATGGTATGGTATTTATTAGTGAACACAGCAACCACACACCAGTAATCAGGATCAGAGCTACTCGTGGTCTCATGAACCGCTTGTGAAGATAAGGCTTCACAATAAACAGAAACCGATCAAAAGATATAGCAGCTAATGTTGCAGAAATATCCATAATGCCATACCAAATGATATAAGCTACAAGCATACATGTTGCATTCTTTTCCTCAAAAGTGTTCCCAAAGATCCATTCTTCAGCTCCTACTGCAATAGAAGATATCAAATACCATAGAGCAATAATGAGGTTAGACAGTAGGAGAGAAGTGAAGAATATTGTTGATGATTGATTCCAGGATTTCCTTTGATACAGTGTCATTAGTAACACTGCTACATTAACTATTATACCAATGACTCCTTCAATACCAAGAACTGCTGCATAAGTAGGACTGTTGATATCTCCAGTTAGAACAAAGTCTGTAGAGTTGAATGACATAATGTCCATCAATAAAGATAATGAAAGTAGCTGGCGCAGATGCTTGTAGACTAGATACAATAAAAGACAGTTCCTGTTCTTTCAAAG
>NW_003550706.1:0-3056 GCF_000090795.2 Amphimedon queenslandica | reverse complement strand
TATAATCGCTAATGCGTGACTCAATGACTGACATAAATAAATCCTCACATGCATTAGAATTTGGCTTAATTTTTGAAGTCCAATTTTGTCTCTCAATCCTGTTACGTAGTTTGTTCAAAGTTCCAATGTCTCCTCCAGAGGAAGATTTACGAAGGATTTTCCAAGTGGCCTAAGCATAAATTAGGTTTGTTGAAACAGATATTATAATCATATTTACTTGGAGCAAGGACACATTAGTATGTCAATTTTCAATTACGGGGCATAGACCTTCTAATTGATCCGTTTCTCTGCATTCATTACTCCGCTGAAGTTGACCACCAATCGCTCTTTCAACTCTTAACTGATCCCCTCCCAATAATCATTGTAGTTATTCTGTGCTTTGTACGCGTAAAGGCTGAGTAGAATCACTGAGAGTTTAAAAAGGATAAAAAACTGTATATTTATTAACCAAACAACAGAGAAAGAGAAAGGGGGAGATGAGAAGAAGCGAGAGAGAGAGTTATCCACAAAAATCAGAGCACATGGCTAATGTTAATAACAATAGTGCATGCCGCCTGGGTGTATCTAGCCAGGTAACAACTACTAATAATGAATAATAATTACAACAATAATCACAAAGATTCACTACATTCCTCCCTCCTAAGTTTACACATGCAATTAATAACTAAAGAAAAGTAATACACTTAATAATGATTTGTAGGTATCCATACATGGTAATTAATTAATTACAAAGCACTTAATAATAAATTGTTTCCACATACCTCAATGGTGGGCGGTGAGATCTTTGAGATTGTCGTACTGTAGTTTGAGTATCAGATGTACAATTACTTATACGATTGGTAGCAGTTATACTACTTGTACCTGGTGCCTTAGGAACACCAGCAGTGTCATCAGCAGTAGCATTGCTGGTAGTACTATCAGTGCTATCTTCAGTATAATTACTAGTGTCTTGCTCTATAGGAAGAGGCAGGACTGGGGATGCTGCATCCTCTATAGTTTCTGGAGTATTAAAAGTAGTCTCTTGGGCTACATGTCATTCCTAACATGTTACAGGTCCCTCAAAATACTACATATCATTACTGCTAGAACTCACTGGATCTGTAGATTGATATCTCAAAATAAACTGATCAATATCCTTCCTAAAACAACTACCATTTTGTAAGTCTACTTTAAAAATAACATTACGACACTTTTCTTTTATTCTCCCTGGTAACCAAGTAGGACCAGAAGCATAATTGTTTACATACATCAAATCATCAACATAAAAATCTCTAAACTTAACCTGACCACGATGCAGGTTCTTTTGCTTTTGTTGAGATGTAGCTCCAATATCTGGACGAATTGCATTCATAGGTGATCTCAGAGGTCAACCAAACATAACTTCAGCTGGAGAAACGCCAGTACTAGAATGATGAGTGATTCGGTACTTCAATAGAAATTGAGATAATCTTGTTTCTAGAGAACCCTCTTTAAGTTTCCTTAAAGTCTCCTTCAAAGTCTGTACTGCTTGCTCGGCTAGGCTGTTGGAAGCAGTATGATAAGAAGGTTTCATATGATGAATGCCATTCTTTTTCATGAATATAGCAAATTCCTCACTAGTAAAATTTGAGGCATTATCTGATACAATTCTGGTAACAGTAAACCTGGAGTACTAAATGATCTAAGGTAATACTAATAGTAAAGGATTTAGTAATGTGTACGTCTATCCACTTCGAATAGGCATCCATTAAAACTAAAAACATTCTCCCTTCAAATGGACCTGTAGTCACTATGCACTCTGGACCATGGCTTTATAGGCCATGCCCAGATGTGGATTAGAGCTAGGGGTGGGGCTTTTCGATTTCACTGACAAACTTTACACTATTTAACGAAACATTCTCCATTCCTGGCCACCACACATATCCCCTGGCAAAATCCTTCATTCTTACCATGCCTGTATGGCCCTCATGTACCATGCTTTTTCTCCCTTTAGGTGATATTACAACACTACTACCCCATAAAATGGACCCTTTCTCCACACTCAGCTCATACCTCATCCAGTGATAAGGTTAATAACTCTTCCGGCTAGGTTCCTGAGCTGGCCAGTTGTCAGTATCCACTC
The DNA here is from genome assembly GCF_000090795.2 of Amphimedon queenslandica. Classification (NCBI taxonomy): domain Eukaryota; kingdom Metazoa; phylum Porifera; class Demospongiae; order Haplosclerida; family Niphatidae; genus Amphimedon; species Amphimedon queenslandica. The sequence goes on along the minus strand of NW_003550706.1, from coordinate 955 downwards.
CTTCACCTGAGAAAGAACAGGATCATGGTTAGTCCATCATCTGATATGAACGGAGGTAGTAAGAGATGCATCAAGATATTCCATTAGGTGTCACTAGGAATACGAGCTTCAGGCAGCATATTTCAAACCGGTAGACGACTCATAGCATCCATTGTTACTTTATCCTTTCGTATGTCATGCTTCATAGTGTATTGATATACTCCTAATGTTAGAGCCCATCTCTAAATACTTTCAGAGGCTAGGGTAGGAATACCCTTATTCTCACTAAATATGTAAATCAATGGTTTATTGTCTGTTTTCAACTCAAATTCACAACCATATAGATACTGGTGACATTTTCTGACTCCGAAAATAACTTCAAGATCTTTTTTATTTAATTGCGAGTATCGGTTTTCAGTAACAGAGTACATGACAAAAACCCAATGAGACGGTCTGTACCATCTGGCATTCTGTGGAAAAGCACGGCTCCCAATCTATAGGGTGATGCATTATAGGCTAAAATTAAAGGAAGCTTCTCATTAAAGTGTACTAAGTCACGAGAGGATTTCAACAGCTCTTTAACTTTATGGAATGCATCTTCCTGTGGTTTCTTCCACACCGACTTCTTTTGTAACAGACTATACAGTGGGGCCAGAGTAGAAGCTAGGCAACTTGCTATAATAGTTCACAAATCCCAAAAATGGCCTAAGCTCAGACACACTAGTAGGTGTAGGAGCATTAGTTACTGCTTTGACCTTGACTCAGAGGTTTTTAAACCCTCAGCACTAATCACATGACCAAGGTACTCAACTGAAGGCAAAAGGAAAGAACAGTTCTGCCTCTTTAGTCTTATGCCAGACTCTAATAAACAGTTGAATACTGCTGCTAAATGGGCTAGATGCTCTTCATCATTTTTTCCTCTTGTGTGTGTGTATGCACACTAACTGACAGGACTCCTCTTCTAGCTGCACCTGCT
>NW_003550705.1:0-3059 GCF_000090795.2 Amphimedon queenslandica | reverse complement strand
ACTGCCCTTTAAAGCCCAGCGACAAGGCAAATTGACGAACTCAGTGTCAAATCTATTGCAATTAGGTGTTATTATTGCATAAACTTTGTGTTAGCTATACAAGGTAGTTCATGGTTAAATTGGTTAATAATGATGTGGAAAACCTGAGTTTTAGCCTGCAAAATACCCAGCCACATCCCACCCATGTGGGCATTTCTGCTTTTTGTCAAAAACAGTAGCTGCAAAGTACCAGGAGTAAATAACACCTACAGAGAGTAAATAACGGCCCTATTGAGGCCTGCTACAACTGTGGATTTTAGGAAGTAACGTTCTACATACTTTAGTAGTTTACATTATAACAACATTATCATTGATAATGGAGGAGTATTCTGAACTTGACTTCCTAGAAATCCACACAATTGCAGCAGCTGATGGGGACATTGGATACTCACTGTAGGTACTATTTACTCTTGATACTACTATTAAGCTTTGTGTGATTAAATTGGTTTATTTTGATTTTAAAATCCAAGTGTTATAGCTGGTAAAAACTCAGCTCTGCCCCAACACACATTACAAGCACCATTAATGCCGGCTATGATAAGTGATTGCAGTATAAAGGACACATCGATAGAATCAATGAAGTGATTACACAGTAAAGGACACATTGATGGAATCAGTGACTCAAAATATACAACAAAATGAGGGACAAAATCAAATGGAAGATAAAGGATAGACATTACCTAGAGTTTTAAAAGGAAATAAGACCTAAATACAGTGGCTCCCAAATGAAATGAATGTCATTGCCCATTGTTTGTGAGGAAAAAATATTCTTGCAAATATTCACACGAAAAGTTATATCAGAAACATATGAACCACCATCGAAAGTACATTAAGGAGATGATAAAGGGCCAAAACTTCCATTTGATGATTGAAGTGAGGACAGGATACTGTAACAGGTTTACCTGCAGCTGTTAATGTAGATGAAACTTGATGAGATGAAATTAGGGAAGGTTTATTTCAATTCAATGATCCAGAGAGGAAGAGTTGGAAAAGAGTGGCTTTGCCTACTGTAGATAATTAGTGGTTATTCCAAGCCTTCTGACAGAAATGAATGTACTAATCAATCTTGGGTTAATGACAGGTATTTAAACAGATATTTACTTCATTCAAGGGATCAAGCAGTCCAACTTCTGTAACATGCCTGAAATAATAGCCAAATGGTCTAAGTACACACCTGTGTACATGTTGCCATAGCCTCTCAATGCATGAACAATGAGTTGCTGACCCTACTAAAACACAGGCATTGTTGTTATGCACTCTAACGATGTACTTCAAGACATCAACATTTCCCCTCCTAGGTCTCAGCATATGCAGGTACGCAATCTTTATTCATAATCACCATTCTCAAAGCAAGAGAGCATCGTATGTGCACATTGTCTGTAAAATGTTTAAGAAAAGCTACAACTCAGGATTAGTCATAAATATTACCATGATTTACATGTAGTTTATCATCTGATTAGCTAATGATTAGTGGCAGTCATAGTTGGGACTGGGAACATAATACGAATAGCACCTAATCACTGATTTTAATCTGTCGCAAACAAAGGGATCAAGCCTGAGGATTGATGCATGAATCCAATTACGTGGTACATATATGCCATTCGGCAGCAAAAGATCATTAATCATTACTTCTCCAGCATCAGGGTGATCAGCCTTAATCTTTACTGGTCAATATGGCAGAAATAATTATTTGCACCAAAGTGTGTAATTGGGGTGTAGAGTCCCAATTATCGGCCAAGATACGTTAAGGCAGAGTTAGTAGAGTACCTAGCTCCGATTTAAACAGCTCCAAGGGTTACTAACAACAACATCAACACAAGAGCACTGCAACAATATCATTTGTTATTAATATCATGGCTTTTTTAATTGAAATTGCAGCTGCTAACTATGGTAATTGCTAAGTGCTGAAAACATATTGCGAAAATAAGCATCGACAAATATATACTGACCTATGGTATGACAGCAGAGGTGGTGACATAGCTTTCTCCTGACATTGCATCTGTAAATTCTACGTGTGGAGCTAAGCATTACCGATGGCCATTGACACTTCATATCTAGCCTGGTTGGAATTAAGTGTGATGCTTCACAGTCAGAGTTGAATGCTACATAAATCACTGATTCTTTTTCCAGTATCTTGTCCTCCACATTTTGTGTTGAACCACCTCTTCTTTGACAAAAAGTTTAAGCCTCTGTCCAGCTTCTTTGTCTTTTCCAACTGCATCAAAATGCAGTCACAGACTTACTTGCAATCTGGAACACCTTTCTGCATCTATTTCCTTTGCAATTCCCAAGAGAAGGTGATGTCTAAAAAATGATCGACTAGTCCACTTCAGCTCCTTTGCAGCTGCCACTACATTGGCACAATTGTCTGTTGTCAAGCAAGATTCATTGGCACTGTTAAGTTTCCACTCATTAACATTTTCCCTCAATGCATCTGCTTTGTCTCTTGTAGTGTGATCCTGTGAGGGAAAACTTGTACATAGTGCAATAGACTGAGTTCTTACTCTTTATTGATGAAGTGTATGGTGCAGCCAAAGTATGGAGTCAGTCCTACACTGCAGCAGAGGTCAGTAGTTCCAGCAAAAAGCTTAACCTTCCTGAGTGACTGAACAACTTTTGCTATAGTTGAAACATATAAATCTGGAATGATAGCTTAACAAAAATGTGTACATGACTGGGTAATTCATAGCAAGAATCTTAAGCCTTCATTAGTTCCCTGAATCCTTTCTTCTCCGCAGTGTAGACAGTTAACTGGACCTTATGAATGAAGTCTGCAACTGCTCTGTTCGAATCCTTTTAAGTTTACTTTGGTGGCTGTCAAAGACACTTTTATGAAATGAAGCTGCTAAGCAAGGCTCATTCTCAGGCAATTTTCCTTTAGTGCTCATTTACTTGCTTTAGTTGTGAGTGAAGTGCTTTATGGTTGTAAGGAAAATAACTCTTTAAATTAGAAGTGCTATCATTTCTAGCAATGACAGTTACTTAACACAGCATTTCCATCGTTTAAAGCCTTTCCTTCT
>NW_003550704.1:0-3063 GCF_000090795.2 Amphimedon queenslandica | reverse complement strand
TTTATGCATTGCCTTTTAAATTATTTTTAAAAAATATTTATTGTGTCAAGGAGTGTAAAAGGAGTGTTAAAAACATAAAAGATGAACTAAAAATAAACAATGAATCATTGCAGAATATTTTCAAGCAACTGGCCAACAAGAAATGAACTGGAATTAGGAAGCTGAGTAGAAGGAGTTTGATTGTATCCGTTGGCAGTAGTTGGAGGAGGAAGAGGAGCAGAGCCCAGCTGTGGGTTGATGGTGAGGTCATTATAAGGTCTCCAAACAGATTGAGGAGACGATGGAATCAACGACTGAGTTCTACACGGTTCAGTATGATAATAACCAGGTTCTTCGGGAGTTTCAAAACGACAGTGGACTTGGTTTGGCGGATGTGCCCAATCACTGTCAATAACTGGCTGGTATTGGTGACGTGAGGGAGAAGCATACGGAAACCATGATGAAGTAGGCGGGGCACCAATCCCATTAATAAGAGGAGATCCGATACAATCAGTTACAGGTACTATGCCCATTGATATATTATCTCTTGTCATCATGGAACTACTGGTTGCCAGACTAGTCATATCATGTGACAAACAATTTGATCGATCATAATTTGTAGTAGTAGATTCAAGAAGATTCTCGACAGTAAAGGATCCCAGTCTTGTTTCATTGCTTGAACTGGTTACTCCATACATGTGCTTGGAGGAAGGAATAACTTGAGTTCCATCTTCCTCAGGACTTGATGCTAGATGGGTATCAGCTGTAGTTGAGACATAGTCTTCTTCTTGTTGATTGATAGATATAAGTAAAGAGAGGTGGTCCACTAGTGCTATGGCTAGTTTTGACTGCAGATATGACTCTGATTGATGAAGATTATCTATGACAGAGAGAAGTGATAATTTTGAGGTGATATCTCTGGTAGTTGATCAGGTAATTCCTACCAGTTGACTTTCCTTCAATGGCATCTCTCAATTCTTTATTACTTTTCTCTAGTTCTTCTATTTTATTGACTGCCCTCTGTAACACATCAGCTCTTGTCTATAGATGCAGAAGACAAGCATCAAAATTGCATTAATTGTCATACTTTTAGATACTTATGCTAGCTCAAAATTCATAGCAAGAGTTACAAAATTGAATCAAAGTCCCTGTACTATAGTACATAGCCAAATTTTGCGAAAAAATGACTAGGAGATAATTCTCCATTTTTAATAATGTTTTCTGATGCATATACATGTACATGTTCTTATGTTGTGTAGCAAGTTTGAACTGGTTCCGATCAAAATTGCTACAGCATTACTTCTTGTTTTGGTTTAGATACATGTACGTGTTGGTACATACATTGATTATTATCTATGGTACATGTACATGTATGTCACCTCTTTCCCACAGTCACAAGGACAGACAAGACTAGAAAGAGTAGCAATAGACCGAGCTATTTTATGCTTACGCCGACACTCAACTAAGAGAGAGAGAGAGAGAGAGAGAGAGAGAGAGAGAGAGAGAATTTTTTATATCATTTTACATTAGATTTGTTACTATTAACAATACAAGAGTCTTTTACTAACCAATATTATGAGCAATTTTTTTAGTTTCAAGCAGTTCATCATTTTCTTCAACCTCTGTTCTTTTTGGTCTTATATAACAAATAAAATGAGAGAGAATAGTAAAAAGGACTTACCTTTTTCCTGCCATATTTTATTTATAAACAACCACGCCCATGCAAAACCACGCCCATATCTGTTTTGGTTACGCCTAAACTTTAACTTAAAGAAAATTTAACAATGGGAGCTAATCAAGGTAGAGAAGGAATTGATGCTGCTTCTAGAGGTCTCCCCGGCCGTCCCGGTGCTATCTCTCCCGGCAACAAGTACACCGTTCAACCGCCTGCATCAGCACAGGCTCTTCAGGCTCTGCTGAATCCCGTCAAGACGACAGAGCATCATTCTTTGGACAGAACACTAAAGGGATTCCTGAGGCACTGTAACTTAGGAGGACTGGAATACAGACTAAGACTAGCTGGTGAGTCTCAGTGTCTGCGCTGTAATGAGTAGGCTACATACATTGTCTGTAATAGATGCAGGCATTGTTCATTCTTTACTTAATTGACCAAGAAGGGGAGAGCAATGTTGTAACCCTGTGGTTGGGTTTGTAGTATTAATGGCTTCACACAGTAGCACCTGACCCTATTGTAATATCCTATACATGTACATCCATCCACCTGCAGTAGTTTATGTTGCAATAATTCCATTATGGGATTGAATTAACTGGTGATCATTCCTGAAGCTTGAGAAGCTATCACTATAGCATAAATTACTACAGTGTCATTATGTGTTGTTTTGATATCATGAATATTATAAAACTAATTGTATTTTCAAAAAATGGCCCAAAAATGACTCCTAATTTGTATTACATTTTGTGAAGTTTGAGTTATGTAGCCCAGAAATTTAGCTCAAACTTCACAGAATAAATTATAACCAGTTCAAAAATGGGAAAATACCCAGTTATAGCCCATGCTTTTTTCCGAAAAATGGCTCCAAAATCACGCTCAATTTTTATTACATTTTCTGATACATATTGATGTCTTTATGCTGCGTAGAAAGTTTGAGCCAATTCTGACTTCAATTTTTCAAGTTATGGCCATTTAAAGAAATGGGTCAAAATCTGAAAATTTCCCTGTACTATAGCCCATGGTTTTTTCCAAAAAATGGCTCCGAAATTACCCCCAATTTTTATTACATTTTCTGATACATATGGATCTCCTTATGCTGCGTAGAAAGTTTGAGCCAATTCCGACAAAAAATTTTTGAGTTATGGCTGTTTAAAGAATGCAACCAAATTTCATGTGTTTCAATCTTACCCTGTCTCATAGGTATCTACTCACTAGAGGATTTGGTTCATATTGACGAGGCAAAGCTCTGCCGTCATGGCTTCACTCAGCTCATGGCCAAGAGACTCTATGACTCGCTTGACGAGTATCTTGCGGAACCGGAAGAGATCACACCCCCAGTTCCACTGAGAAGACGCCCATCGGAAATGGTGCGGAGGGTGCAGATGCCGTTCACTCGTGCCTCGACTCTTATG
>NW_003550703.1:0-3063 GCF_000090795.2 Amphimedon queenslandica | reverse complement strand
TAAGGAGAGTGGACTACCGACTGTTACATTGAATGATATTAGTGAGAAAAAGAGTTGCTGGCTAAAAGGTAAAGCGCACTGAATAATTGTTCACTTAAATTATTTCTTTCTTATAACAGATTTTTGCTGCTGTAATTTATCAGCTCCAACATCTAATTTATTGCCAGATGTACTTGGTAAGCTATGCTATTTTCTCTTTAACTCTTCTAAGTATAATTTATTGACAGATGAAAGGCATGCTTCTGTTATATTAAAAGCAATAAAAGATCTTGTGGTTGAACTGGAAGAGTTTGGTATCCATCTTGGACTAAGCAATGCTATTATTCAAGAGATAAAGGTTAATGCTCCTCATGAAATCCGGACAAGACGTAAAGATATCATCATTGCCTGGTTAGAGACAGGTACTGCTACTCGTAGTGCACTCATCTCAGCACTGGAAGATGTTGAAAGGTTTGACATTGCAACTAAAGTAAAAGGATTACCGGCTGTTTGACTATGAATGTATTTTTAAAATGTTTTATAGCTGTTTAAGCTATGTGTCTATTTTTTATTTTAATTTGCTACTGCTTCTAAAATATTGATGTAGTTATTTTAATCATTCTTTGTTTGCTGCATAGCATTGGATCATGAAGCAATCAGCATAATGTACTATTATGCAAAATGCCTGTCTCAATAGAAAGTGGTGTAAGTTACTTGTAACGAAGCTTGGTTTACTAAACACAACTATGAAGTTAAATTCTCTGTGTCACCAGTTATTAGGTTGCTTGAACTGCTTTTTTCACCTCTTTGAAGATTATACTTGTATATGACCTGAATAACAAAACCCATTCCTTAGCTTTAAAAATCCCTTATTAAAAAAGAAGCTCTTATCATAAACTATTGTGATAGTCTTGATGTCATTATTTCCAGTGATATTGCATGGCTCCTGAATTATCGGACTGTATTTAGGCCTGGTTACCTCACCAGTTAGCTGTAGTTAATGAGTGTGCTATAGCACATGCCTTCGCCACAATCAGTGTAGCACAACAAAAGTGAAGCAAATTTTCAAAAATATTTGGAAAGAATGTTGCTGACTTTTTGTTTAGCTAGCTTACTGCTGCAGCAATTGAAGGTGTGGCTAGAATAAAGGTGTGGCTCAGCTCAATCACCGCCTAGTTTAGCAAAAATGGTGCCTGTGGACAGAAAGCTTTATTAGTTTTTTTGGCATGTGAGACTAGCAGACAGTTTGACACAGATTTGTTAGGTTCTACTTGTTTCATGCAATTCCTGTATCAAGTTTCTTTAATTTCAAGGCAGTAGCACCTTCTCAGAGAGGAGCTCGGAGAGGAGCCACTACACTACAAAATGGCTGGTAAGTCGCACATTTGTCACAAATGAAGAAAAGTGAAGCAATTCCACACATTTGTTTTGTTTTACAAGTTTTCCTTTACCTGTACTTCTCCTTTACCTGATACAGCTGAGTAGCATATTATGTTTTAAAAAAATTAACAAGCCACCACATATGATCATACTATGCATAACCAATATTAGGTTTGTTGCTGACTGTGATTTTTATTTATAAACTCTGATTGTTATGATCATAAATATACCTGTCAACAAGCAGCAGCTCTTGTGTAGTGTCATGTAATAAATGCATGTACATGTACATGTACATGATTACTGTATGTACGTGTAGTTTTTATGCATAATACAATATTCACTTTTATGTGTATTCAGTTTGGTGTAGTATGTGCAGTGATGCCACAATATTGAGTTGTTTGTTAACAGTAGGTTTTCAGTGGGAGCAGATAAATTGAGAGATAACATGATTTTTATTGACATCAAAAATACCTTGTAGAACAAATTTGAGCTACATGTACATGTATTAACCATGTATTAATGTTTATTTGTTTGTTATTATTATTTATTATTATTGGCATTTTAGCATTCAAATGGGTATTGACTAAAATTACTGAATATAACATTTGTCTCCGCTCTGCATCTAGTCTACTTAAAATCACCCCCCCCCCCATTTTTATTACATTTTCTGATACATATTGGTGTCTTTATGCGGTGTAGAAAGTTTGAGGTGGCTCCAACTTTAATTTTTAAAGTTATGGCCGTTTTTAATAAATGGCCAATTTATTGAGAAATACCCAAATCTATAGCTCATAGTTTTTTTCCAAAAAATTGCTCCGAAATCACCCCCAATTTTTATTACATTTTTTGATACATATTGATGTCTTTATGCTGTGTAGAAAGTTTGATGTGGCTCCGACTTTAATTTTTCAAGTTATGGCCGTTTTTAATAAATGGCCAATTTTCAAAAAATACCCAAGGCTATAGCCCATGTTTTTTTTTTCCAAAAAATGGCTCCGTAATAACCCCCAATTTTTATTACATTTTCTGATACATATTGATGTCCTTATGCTCTGTAGCAAGTTTGAGCTGATTCCAATAAGAAATTTTGAAGTTAATACCCTTTAAAAAACAAGCAAATTTTTGAAAAGTACCCAAGGCTATAGCCCGTGGTTTTTTCCAAAAAATGGCTTGGAAATTACCTCAAATTTTAATTACTTTTTCTGATGCATAAAGGCAGGTTTACAATATGATATTAGCCCTGATGTTACATTGATGAGAATTATGTTGATATCAGAATTTGGTTCAACTCATATCTATCAAAAGGTCAAATCACCCACGCTTTTGATTAAAAATTGACAATACTTTGACCTAGCATCATATTGTAAACGTGCCTTAATGCATATTGATGTCCTTATGCTACTGAACTGATCCTGACAAATTATTTTTGAGTGACATTGTATAGGCATTTTTAAAATTTTGAGAAAAAGCAACGGCTATAACCAATAATATTTTTACAAAAAAATTGACCCCATTTCTTATTACATTAGCTATAAAACTGAAATATTTGTAATCTAAAATAAATAAATAAATTTTGTTAGCAACCCTCTGCTCTGGGTAATGATTTGTTGTTTCATTTTATGTAGAATGAAGTTTTTATTACAAGTTGTTTCTGCTATACATACTAATAATGTCCGTAAGATACCACAGCATGATCCAACACTA
>NW_003550702.1:0-3066 GCF_000090795.2 Amphimedon queenslandica | reverse complement strand
CAACCTAGTAAACAACAAGTCGCTTGTTATTAAAATCACAAACGTACAAGGCCCCATCTTCATTGAATGCCAATCCATAAGGAGTATCAAACTGATTAACATTACGGCCCATGCTTCCAAACTTATTCACAAACACGCCATCACTAGTGAAGACTGAGATACGATGATTGCCCCATTCACTAACAAACACTAGACCAGAAGCTGCAGTATCTATTGTTATACCATACGGGAAATTAAGCTGTCCAGGGCCGAATCTTTTATTACCAAACTGACCCACAAACTTCCCATCTGGAGAGAACTTCTGAACGCGATGACTATAATAGTCAGTCACATATACTGTTCCTTCATTGTCAATGGCAATGTCGTATGGAGATCGAAACTGTCCATTACCTGATCCTTTACTGCCAAACGAATGAGAGAAGGTTAGATCAGGATTCAAGACTTGAATACGGTGATTACTTACATCAGCAATATAAACCTGTCCTGTTATAGGTGAAATGGCTATACCATAAGGATCATTGAATTGTAGTGGTCCACTGCCCCACTCACCAACTGATTTTATAAGCTGTCCATCCATGCTTATCTTCTGGATACTATTACTATCAGATACAAGAATGAATTTGTCTAGAGTAATCGCCAAACAATGAAGATAAGAAAACTTGACATTACCTCTTCCTCCTTCCCCACCTAATGATTTCACTTTCTTTCCCCTTTTATCGAGTATTGTTACACAGTGACCATCACGCTCAGCTACTATAACACGATTATCCTCAGTTATAGCAACTCCCAAGGGACCCTTCACATCATCTATGACATGTACTGAAGAGATGTTATCAATGTGAGGACTGATTGAGATGACTAGTGAGGTATCCTTAAGGTGTACATCATATACTTGTACTTTTACTGTGTGAGTGCCACTGGTTGAAGGGTTGCACTGTATCTTATACACTCCAGGATCAGTGCTGGTGGTAGTGACTGTAGTTGGAATGGGTTGATCACCTTTACCAACTGGTACTAGACTACACTTCAGAGAAGAAAGGGGAACAGACAAAAGAGATGAATCCGGTGCCTCCATTGATAGTAAAAACGAAAGTGTTTTGTCGGAGGGAGTAATACGATCCACCTTCTTCACTCTACACTGCTGTAGTGCAGTGGAAGAGTGGGTCAAAATATCTCCAATGTGATGCAGCGATTTGATATCTTTGCTCAATTCAAAGTCAGCTTTTTCTACTGGATATAACTCTTCCCAATTGATTGGTAAAGTGACATTGCTCATGCGCTCCATCATCTGCTTCTTAGATCCCAGGACTTGTTGAGGACTGCCTGTTTTCAGATTCTGTTCCACATAAGTTGTAACATCCTCCACTAATTTCAAACTCTTTTTTGTTGATTCCTTTTGCTCTGAAAGCACCTTTAGCCTAGAATCAATGACCCTCTTTGCTTGCTCAGTCAGTTTCCTCTCTGACCGACGAAGAACATTTATCATTTCCTCTACCATTCCGTGTATTTCTGCCAAAACTCCTTCTCCTCTCTCTCTGATCTCGCCCTCTCTCTCTGTTATAGCAGACAAGATCTTTTTAAGTGCTGCCTTCCTTCTCTCAACTGGTAATAGACATTCTCTTAACTTTTCACAGTGTTGATCATACTTTTCAGTGATCAATTCATATTTATGATGTTTGTGATCACCGAATTGACAGGTAACACAAATTCCTGTATCACATGTTTCACAGAATAGCTCCAAAGGCTTTCCGTGATCATCACATGTGACCTCTGGAGGATTAAATGCAGGTATATGTACTTTTGACGACCTGTTGTTCAGTAAACCTTGCATCTCCTTGAGGTTGTTGAGGTGGAATGCTACAGGAAAGGCTCCAACTCCTTTATCTGGTAGCTCTGCACGTTGACGACAAGTAGGACAAGAGAGGTAATAGGTCTTATTCTTCTTATCCAGTGGTAATCTCTCCAGACATTCCTGACAGAATGAATGTAGACAAGGTAAAGTCTTAGGGTTGGTATAGTTGTCAAGACACACAGGACAGGTGAGCTGCTCCTCCATTTTGTGCCTAAGCTCAGGAGAAGAAGATGAAGGTGGTTTAGTGGTAGCCATTTCAAGAAAATTAAGAGTCACACAGAGCAAAAAAGAGAGAAATACAGTGATGAAGATAGAACAAGATCAAACAATACGAAATCTGAATGAACAAGACAACAAAACAAAGTACAGCAGCAGCAGCAGAGCAAGCAAACAAAGACAGCCCTGATGACCTTACTGATGTCCTTTAAGGATATTCATAAGTTATGATAGTGTACAATTACTATAATTAGTAACGCGGTAGCGTTACTAAGTAGGATTCACCCCAAAACAATATGGCTGCCACAACTTTTGCAGCCTTGCTATACCGGGAAAACAAGCTCCTATGCTTACCAGATTTCCTAGAGGACCTTATCTTGACCAGAGGACTCCATAGGTACCACTAGCGTGGCTCTACACCTAGTCTAAGAGGAAAGTCAAAAATCGGCAAAACGGCCGTTTTGTTCAGTCGTCTTCATCATCATCATCATCATCATCATCATCTCCTGTCAATCCAGTTGTCGGTGTGTATCTCAATATTGGCTGGTGCTAGAAGGCTAATTCTTACACCATTCTACTCCAACAGTCTATGCGCAGGTCCATGTCCCATCACCTCATTCTCCAAGAAAGGAAGAAGTGACACTATGACTGTAGCATCAGTCAAAACTTACCTCATTCCGCCATTTTGTTATTAAAAGAAACATGTGCTCCAAAATTTGGGTGTGGTCGCGCATGCTCAGATCTCAGAACTGGGAAAAGCAAGCAATTTTTTTATCTAGCTCGTATCTAGCTATGCTTGGGTCAACTGTAATACTTAGGGGAGGTTCCAGGCTTCTAGTTCTAGCTAAGAGAAGTTATTTAATCTTAGATATCATTGTTTTATTTAAATAAATAATTAATAAATTGTATTTTTTAAAGATTACAAACAATAATGTTATTAAAACAATGTTCATGAACTTCACAACAGGAACAACACAGGACAGGATTGCAAGGAAGAT
>NW_003550701.1:0-3066 GCF_000090795.2 Amphimedon queenslandica | reverse complement strand
TCTATGAGCCCCTGGACCTGATACACCTTTAATCCAGTCCTACGGACCAAATCACCGCTAGAATACTCCAATATTTCAGATAGGGATCTCAAACCAGCTCTCTCTAATGATATGGACACAGCTGGTGGGATGGCCAAGTTGTCCATGAGACTCCACGTGGGTGGATTAATAGGATTATACTGAGCATAGAAATTAGAAAAATTAATGATAAAATAAAATCAGTTTTGAAGTTGAAGTTCAACACGAGTAGAGGGATCATAAAAGGGTAGATATATTATGCAATGACGTAATCTTACACAGTACATAATTTTTAAAAATGGTAAAAATCTATCTTCAATTTATTGAAAAAGTACATTTAATCAAATATTCCAAATCATTAGCGATTCATCGGCACTTCCTGTTATTAGTTGACATTCATTGGGGTTTAAGGAAATATGTAAAATCCGATCTAACAAAAAGACAGATAAAGCAAGTTATACAAATACAATAAAGTAAATAAATAAAGCAATTTATACAAATACTGTTGTATATACATTTAAGTGAATATAACAAATTAATGATCAATTGCACAAAATAATATTAAAAAAGATAGTGAGATAATGGCTGACCTTTATGACCGCTTAGTTCGGCCAATTTAGTAATCTCTGATTCGACCTTCCAAACAGTCACTTGGTTCTTTGGAAAACCATGTGATGTAATTAATTCTTGATGTGTAACTGACCATGTAATACCAGTGACCTAAAAATACATAGGAAAGAGAGAGAGTGATTATATTATAAAGGAACATACTGTTGATTCAGCACATTTAGCTTTGATACATTGTCCTAATGCTGTATCCCACAGCTTAATGGTTTTGTCATTCGATCCTCCTCCAGTAGCTAATATAAGAGGTTTCCATGGACACCAAGCCATTGCCTATCAATCCAGGACAAAACAAGAGTACCACATAAAGTTGTCATAAATATAAAGATCCTTTATTTTCATGAAGAGTAAGATCACATGTAAATTTTACTCTTAATATCTTTACCTTTACAGCTGCAGTGTGTTCATTCAATACATGAATAGGTCTGTTGCTCACTGATGGGTTCCATAAACACACTGTATTGTCATTAGAACCTGACGCTAGAACTGAACCATTAGGTGACCAATGAAGACTACATATCGCCATTTTGTGGTATAACTTGTAAATGACACATTCTTTCAATCGAACATCATTCACTTGTATCTCACCATCTTTCGATCCGCTGAAAGGAAAGAGAGAGAAGAGTGACATTAAAATAAATGCTAGAGAGAGAGATAAAGAGAGACAGAGAGCCTGAGATTATAGTACAAATACCTCGCTAGTAGGTGTAGGTGCCAATCTAAACAGATCACACGGCTAGCATGAGCACACAATGTCCGAATTTTTTTTTTAATATCATAATCATATAACTATAATAACAAGAATAATAAATAATAATAATAATTATTAATAATAATAATAAAAGTAATATCATTTCCTGCCACTCTACCTGTATTCGACCACTGTCTAGTCCAATTGCTAGAAAACGACCTTTATCTGCCCATGATAATGATGTAACGATGACGTCATCGTATCCAATTCCTTCGACTTGCTCCACTTCTTGAGTTTCACTGTTCCATAAATATACCTTTTCGCTTAGTCCTACCGCCACAACATTTTTCCTGCTCCAATCGAGCACATTCAAATCTTAAAAAAAATAACAATAATAATACATGTATATTTTATTAAAGGCCAGTGGGTTTTAAAACGTACAGAAGTCATTTACGATACCCGGAGCATCTAACACTTTTTCTGCCTTTGTCTCGATTTTTCTTGTTGCTTCAAACCGTAGCTCTCCAAGTCTTTTATTCATAGTACTATAGGCAATACTGCCCACAGGGCCATTTACAATGTATTCTGGCACATGTGATTGATCATCTATCATGAAATAAGATACAAAGAGATTATTGGCCTTGCCAGTGAATAGCATGCACAAGAGCTATGTGGTATTTGTCAT
This sequence comes from Amphimedon queenslandica, assembly GCF_000090795.2. Lineage (NCBI taxonomy): Eukaryota > Metazoa > Porifera > Demospongiae > Haplosclerida > Niphatidae > Amphimedon > Amphimedon queenslandica. Next base: position 1,048 of record NW_003550701.1, on the reverse strand, counting down.
TCATTTTGTCCAGAAGCAAACTCTCACTTTGGGGTTTTGTGGTTTTAGAAGGGGTTCCTCTATAGTCAGAGAGCTCTTCTCCATGCACTCGAAAAAGTTACTTTCTCCAGCTTTATCAAGTATAAATGGTAGTGCAAGGCATCAAAAGCTAAGAATCTTGCCAAATGTAGTACATTTGAACTGGGCTTTCTAATATCTTTAGAGATGTAGCGTTTTTCTGTAACTTCCTTTGCTTGAACAAGGGAATGTCTAAAAATCACTTACATGTACATGTGCCTCTTGAGTTTACACTAGTCAGGCAGAGCCTAAATCTTGCAGAAAAATGGAGAGTCAGGTTTAGTACAGCAGGTAGTTTTGTGTCACTAGGTGGGGCTGGTGGCATGCATATAGGTAGGGCTGAAGCCTGAAAATGAGCACCACCCATACTCGTGTGTTTAGGTTGTGGTAAAGAGTTTAGCAAAGAAAGCAAAAACAGATGTGACCATTTGGAGAAAGGTGCAGAGATGTTAGACAACCCTATCATGCCCGCACATACAGACAGACGTTTTCTTGTCTTAGTGGGAGTCACTCAGGCTCACCCCAATATCCTAGGATGTACATACATGTACATGCAAAACAATTAAAGGAATGTTGTTTACACTTATAATGATGAAGTGATAGAGAAAATTTCTGCAAGATGACTGCACCAATATCTACTGTATTTAGACATGTGCAATTGCTTTTTTTGATCATACAGCACATAATCTATAGCTTGCTTAGGCTCACCCCTTTAATGTTTTACATTCTTCTAATAGGAATATTTTTACACATACACACTTGTTAAAATTACTAGTACTTTTAATTTAAAAGGTAAAGGATACCCACAGTCAAGTAAACAAACGATTTTGTCTTTCATTAATTTGGCGAGGCCAATACCAACGGTGTCTCATGGTGCAATGGTGACTTTGGGTGAAAATTTGCTATCAACAAAATTATTTCTATTTTATTTGCCTTGTAACACACACACAAACGCACATACATGTAAAAATATAGCAGCGACTTACCATTT
>NW_003550700.1:0-3067 GCF_000090795.2 Amphimedon queenslandica | reverse complement strand
AAATCTGATACGACATTTAATACCATTCCCATTCTGTTCTTTGTATTATTATAAACTGTCAGCATACATTGTAACTTACCCTATCTTTAATGTTTGGATCAGCACCATTAGATAATAAAAGTGACACAACTTCATTATGTCCCCCTAATGCTGCAATATGAAGAGGAGTCCTTTCATCCTAAGAATATAATAATATAATTAAGTCATATACATGTAACATTATTAACAGCATTAATTAGAGTAAAAATCACGAGTAGTATGGCAATAATTACTACATAACATGTACATGTACATACATAGCAGGAACCCACTATCAGTGGTAGATTATAACAAAGCAGAGAGAGAGGAACAATAAACTAGTAAACACATTGCATTAATGAGACAAAGTGGTACATTGGCCTCACTGGAGCAAAAATACACATAAATTAATAATTTCAAATCTTTCCTGCATAACTACCGTTTGATTCACTGTAAAGTTAAATAATATACATGTACAAGTTATTTGATTTGCTTCAGGTTTGACTAGCTTTGTTTGAAAATTTAAAGGCGTTTGGGCATGGCTGCAAACTGACAGTACAAGCCCAAGAGTCATCATGCCTGATTCATGACTGTTGACCAAAATTATCTGATATTAGTGCTGATTGTGTTAACAAGAAATTAAAATTTGAAAAAGCTTGTGACTGACAAAAATTTGGAGCTATACAGTAGTCCACACCCATGCTAATCACTGGTGAGGCCAATGAGCTCATTTATAATATCCACAACTCCACAAGAAACAAGTACATGTACATGCATGCATACATGTACTGTACATGCAAACAACAAATTATTGATCAACATAAAATAATTTGTTCACTACTCTTGTACTTGAGTGTATATTGACTTACCCAATGATCCTGATCCTGATAATTTACATTAGCTCCTTGTGATAATAATGACTGAACACTAATAATGTTCCCTTCTTTAGCAGCTTCAGACAATTTCTTATTCTACAATAAATCAAATAAACAATAATAAAACACAGCATGAACAGATTAAACTGTACATGCAAAGTGCATGGACTCTAACAGATACTGAATATGAAATATTGCATTTAAGACAAGTATACACATAAAAATAGTGACAAATATACATGTACATGTATGTGTACTGACTACTGACATACAAATCACATCATTAATGATAATAAAACATGAGATGACCCAGTACATACATTGTATCCTATACCAGTTTATGCTTGAGGTAAATTTTTGCTCCATTACATAAAATTTAAATAGCTAAATTTTGCATCTTGTAATTTAGAACTGTTACTGTGATCATGGCTATGTTGGAATGAATAATTAAAATTAAATTATTTTTTCATTAATACTCAGTCAAAAAGTTATTGTAGTGTTATAGCAGCAAAGCAGCAGTAGGTATTCACGAGTTTTCACCTTTTAACAAAATGTAGATAGTGCTAATTAATTGACCACACCCTTTATAAATAATTACTTAGGTCAACAAAAAAATTCCAATATGATGGCAAGAGTGGGCAAATCCAAAAAATGTCAATTCCGAATACTTTTGGGCCAGGAATCAAATGCCAATTCCAAATGCTTACTGTTTGCATTCTAGTAGCTAGTTACATGTAGATCATTAAAACAGTTTAAAAGGCAGTAAAGATACCCCTTCTAGTCAGTATGATTGACTACCGTATAGTGGGCATATTTCATCCAGAAAAATGCTCATTCTAAGCAGGATTAGAAATTTTTTATTCGTTTTATTTTCGTTCTGAGCAGCCATTTTGCACATGTGACATTGAGAAAATGCTTTTTTTATTTTGAAAAAGGAATGAGAACAAAAAGAATGAAATTAAACTTTGACAGAGTATATCTACTATACAGCAATACATTTTGCTGTGCATGACCCAATTAGTTTAGTTTGTGGGTCCAAACATTTCTGCGCACAAGTTTGGAGTACAAGAATAAAAATGGCCCATTTACATGTACATGTATGTACCTGTCCTCTTTATGGTAATCAAAGGAAATTGAATTTTAGGACTTAAAACCAAAATAATAGAAAGGTAAAGCTCTAAAGAATAAATACTGGAACTTATGGTGCTGTTTTTCAATTTTTAGGTGGTAAAATCTTGGGCCATTTTTTGTCATGTTTTTAGGGCAGAGTTCAAAACAGAACTATTAAAATCCTGGACTGCGCCTTATCTTTGTAGTAAACAAGTTTAAAAGGTTTTAAACTACATGTAAGTAATTTTCTTAAAGTCTGGCTCAAAATAGAGTATATTTACAATAGAGTATGTTTTGTGCATCAATGAATAGAGCTCTTGCACTGATGGTAATCAGCTATGATGGCTATGACAGTCTGCCATGTTGTACCATAGAGCGCAAAATTTTCGAGAATTGTAAATTTTGCCAATTTGCCTAACAACATATTTTGCAACTTTAATTCTCGCAAATTTAAGCCGTCTGCCATTTTGTACTAAAGAAGTGCATGCATCTAGTGTGATTAAAAATTATTAACTTGTGCTAGAAACAAGCAGCTGTTTGCAAAAATTTGACTGAGCTTTTGTTATTTTGTACCGTAATAATTTGATTTTTGTGGAAGTAATTTTCACAAATCTTCAAAAAATTACAAAATTTTAAGCTCTAAAAAATGTTGTGCTGTATGATACATTGTGGAATGGGGAGAATGGAAATGAAAATCTGAATAAATTCTGCAGTTGACATTCCAGGCTAATGCAAGGTAGGAGATGAAGGTATTGAGTGATAAACTCTTATATTATTCTATAGCCAAGTATATCTTATCAATGGAAAATCACAGTTTGTTTCTGTATCTACATTCGTTCTGTGTACATTCTTACCACCCAACATGGCAGACAGTCATAGCCATACCCCATTGATTACATCCATGCAAGAGCCTAAGAGCTGTTGCTATTTTTTGTACATCAAGATGGCTGACTGAAACAGATGGAACCTCACATATTGCAGAAGGTTTATACACAACTATACATGTAAACTGGCAATTATAACAATCTACCGACTATAGTCTCGGGGCCAGAGCCTTCCTAATG
>NW_003550699.1:0-3070 GCF_000090795.2 Amphimedon queenslandica | reverse complement strand
TATGTACATGTACATGTACTTACAATGTGAAAGACTACTATAATCAAAATTGGATTTTTGTTAATTTTTGGCTGATACCATATAGCTGAAAATTTTTGTTGAGTGCTAATTTTTGTTTTTTTTTGTTGGCCAAAAGTTTCAATAAAAATTTTAGACAATGAAAATTTAAAATTAACTGGGTATGAGCTGGTTAATCATTAATAATTAATGTTAATCAATGAAAATAAAATCAACAAAAATATCTTCTAAGGCCTGCTTGGATAGACAATAAATTTAATGGCAATGGAAATTCTCTGCTATACAATATTAATAATACAGTATTTTTCTCTGTCCATAGACTAATTTGTTACTAATTTTTATGTTAAGAAGCTCAAAAGTATACTGTACATGTACAATGTACATGTGTAACAAGTCTTGCTCGTTCATGCTCATCAGTTATGAAGAGAATATTTCATTTATCAAGTACACTATCAGCAAGTCAGTCAAACAAATACCAGGTGAGACCACACCCACTGACCTCACCCTTTAGATTGACCACACCTTCCTTCAGTGCTTTTTGATAGTTTTTTCAAGCCATTTCAAACCTGAAGCTATTTGGACTTTATTCTATGAGGTTAGGTTAGTAATTAATTAATTAATGCCATATAGCGGGTTTATTTCGAGGATAATAAATTGCACAAATGACCCGTATCTGAATGTTCACGGAATTAATTTTTGCGAATTTGCACTATTCTGCCATCTTGTACTGCATTAAACTGATTTTCAGAGAATTTAATTTTGCCAAATCTTGAAAAATCTGCAAAATTTGTTATCCTTGAAAATAACCATTATACGGTAATAGTTAATATTAATTGTAATTGTATACTTTACAGTATAAGGCATGCATGCATATACATGTACAGTAGCAGGGCCGTAGCCAGGAACTTGAAATAGGGGGTTCGGAAATTGCTGAGTTGCGAAGCGTGCAGCAAAAATTTTTTGGCAAAAAATGGGCGTGGTTGGTAGGCGTGGTCTTAATGTACGCATCTCGGCCTTGTGCTGACTCAGCTAAAATGGCTATCTGTGCTTCTCGCTGTTGCCAAAATGCTAATCCTGCTTTTGCAGTGCTGTTCTTTATGACAGGAGCTAATCTAAAACTTTTTTGCAGCTACAACAGGGGGTTCGTCTGAACCCCCCTAACCCCCCCTGGCTACGGGCCTGAGTAGTTTGAAGGATAAAATTTTCACTAATTTACATGTTTAAAGAAGTCACAAGATTGATGATAGTGATTGACAGTATAAAGAACTTGCCACTACTAAATGCACCACTAATTGGGCAAAGCCCACTGATGTCAGTGATGTGAAGTATTTCTGTATGTGTGTGCGTTTGTGGGCATGGCTGGGAGGCGTGACTGGAGTTCAGAGCCCCTTAATGTTTTAAATTCTCTCTAGTTTTTTATTGTAATGGAGCATGCTCCATTACGTATGTGTACATGCATTGCACTAAAATGGCAATATAAAATAATTTTTTGATTTTGTTTATTATTTTTTGCTATTATATTTTTCATTGCACCGTCACTACAATGTACATGTACATGTACATAATTATTGTTATTTTTATTTTCATTCCTAGATTGGTAGACTAGATAATCTCAAACAGTGGGATGGTAGCCACTGCTGAAAGTTCAAGTACTTATGTAATACAGAGGTGGGTGGGTTACCAAGATCCCCTCACTTCAGCTGTACATGGAGTATCTTCCTTATAATTCTCTCATTAAAATTTATATATTAGAAGTGAGGTATTGTTAGTCGTGTAATATGCAATGTCTTTATTGTTTGTACATGTAGGTTGCTGAGTCTTGTTTAATGAAATATTTGAACAAGTAAGTCTTTTATTACATTTTCTTATCGATGTCCTTATTTTATGTACATGTAGAAAGTTTGAATTGTTTTGACAAATATTCTTATAGTTATGAGCATTAGCTGATTTGGATTAGCATATGGTTTTCTCAAATAATGACGCCAAAATCACCCCAAATTTTTATTAAAATATCTGAATTCTGATACATACTGTATGGATGCCCTTATGCTATGTAGAAAGTTTGAGCTGATTCTAACAAATAAAGAGCATTTTTGAAAAAAGCCATTGTTTGAAAAAAGCAAAGGCTATAAAGACCATGGTTTTCCCCAAAAACCTCTGAAATCACTCTCAAATTTCATTAAATTTTCTGATTTATATTTATGTCTTATGTTATGTAGAAAGTTTGAGCTGAATCCTACTGATAATTTTGAAGTTGTGAGCATTATAAAAAATAAGCCAATTTTTGTAACAAAAAGCAAATGCTATAGCCCATGGTTTTTCCAATTTTTATTGTGTTTTTTTATTCTTATTGATGTCCTTTTCAGTGCTATGTATAAAGTTTGAGCTGGCTTTGATTGAAGCTTCATGAGTTTATGAGCATTTTAAAAATTGCTAGCAGTAACTATTTCTCAATCCATTTACTGATGTACTAGCTGTAGTTTAGAAAATTTAGCCAATCCTGATCAAAATTACATTTTTCACAAGTTTTTATTTGCTTAAAATTTGCCATTATAATAATTTTTGTTATTATTTGTACTTTTCTCTCTCTCCCTAGACTAATAATTTATTTTTAATTTTTTGTTCTGCTCATTCATGTCCATCAGTTACATCTATGAATAGAATACTTCATTTATTACATACGCCATCATGCAGTCACACAATTACCAGGTAAGACCACAGCCACTAACCACACCTCTTTATGTTAACCTTGACCTCTTTTAGTTGTATGAGATGTCGTCTGATAAACAAGTACATCTACATGTGTATGTCCTTCAGTGGACTTACATGTGTGTCTTTTGATTTTTTTTTCTCAAGCCATTTGCTATTTTGACTAAGACCTAAGAATCAGGTTACTTGGTATGTAATTAGTAATATAGTTTAATGTCTTTTTCTTTTTAGAGTGACATGACTGATGTACTTCTGCTTCTCATTCCTGAAAATATTTAAAATTTCTATGACTGAAAATGCATGTATATGTAAATGTACTGTACTTTATGACTGAAAATTTATA
>NW_003550698.1:0-3070 GCF_000090795.2 Amphimedon queenslandica | reverse complement strand
ACCAGTGTTCTCATATACTACAACCACTATACCTCAAGTTAACAATTACATAATTATCTTCATTTCTTCAGTTGCACTGTATCTGTCAAGAGGTATATATCGCTACAATATTCTAAATTTTCTGGAATCTTTTTATTTTTTTAATCTTGGACTAGTTACATTACTCAATTTGCTTTCTAGTAACATGGGATTGAATGAAGAGATTTCACTTACGATTACTGCAACATCAGTTAGTTTGTGCTTCATTACTTTCAACATTACAGTCCTTGTCCATGTATATATTAAGAAATGCCATGCAGTTATAAGCAAGAAGTTTTCTAAGAACAGAGCTAGATCCTGGGAGGAGTTTGAACTGATGGAAGATAAAAGCAGAGATGAAACACAGTACTCACCATCACGTATTATTACAAGAAGAGAGTCCATGATTTTTGACTTCAGTATTGATAATGAACATACATTGTGAATCAGATACATTTGTATAAATAAACGCAAATCTCAGACTAGTTTTTACATGCTTGCGTAATTGTTAATTATCAATTTTGTAGTAATTCTTTAGAAAAATAGATGCACATTGTCTACTTGTACATTGCATGAACAAATTAATAATCAATAATGATCACATACATGTAACAATATCATGAATCACTTATATGAAATAAATGTACATGCAAGGTACACAAAATGACTAAATGCAGAAAACAAGTAAGTTCACAATTACAAATGTATCAACTGTTGCTACTTGTAAAATTTTATTGCACAACATCAAAAATAAAGCAACATCTGACAAGAATTAAGCAGCAGTAAATTATGCATGCAAATATGTAATAAAAGAATGATTAATAAATTGTAATGATGAATGAATAATAATTAATTATGAATGTGATAATAAGTTTCTTTACAAATCAGCATTGTCATCATCATCAGCTTGAACTGACAAACGGTGGAACGAGATTTGGCTTGATCGTTTTTTCTTTAAAATAATAATGCAGCATATCAAAATCACAGCTGATATAATGATGACAGCAAACACGAAAACAATAGGAGACACTATTTCAATGACAAGGACATATCCTATTGTATAAAAAACAATGAAAATCGTAAATGTTCTAACCCAAATTACTGCCATTTTAAAACATGACATACACATGTATTTTAGCAAGATTTCAGGCATGTAACTATCCTTAAATTCTGGCAATAAATTAAAGTTGTTTTAGTCACCTACACCATATAATTCTAATGTGAGTCACAAAATCTACCAATATTAGAAACGTCACACATACAGGGCATGTTACAAATTACACATAGACAGACTAAATTAATTGCTTGCTAACCTACTGCCCCCAAGCTCAATAATTTTTGTACTACCATACCTGTACACATGTTTTAGATTGTATGTGTACTAATATAAACATGCACTAGTATCAGGGATGGACATGTACATGTACACAATGTACTTGTATCAGGGATTAACAGCATAATGTAATCATTAGCATATACATTATCACAATAGTATCTATAGTGAGAGGCTAAATGACAACTTTGATGTACTCCTTCACTAGTTACTATTTGTAGAATAGCAACAATTGACCATTCAAGTCTTTCAAGAATGTGTACTTTTTCTACTTAAATTTTTATACAATAGCTACATGTACATGCATTCTCATAAAATGATTTCACTGAATTAGTTTCACGTGTCTACAAAAAACTGATATAAAAGTCAGATTCAATTGAATTCAAGTAGGCACCACCCGTTATTTTTAACTTTATCAATGCAGTACCATCAATATTGTTCTGTACCTAATCATACTTGCATTTACAAATAAGCCATTATAAGAACAAAAAAAGGACTTGAAAGTGTTATGAATTTTCTTCTCTGTAGCATTGTTGTCTAAATGCAGCCTAAATCCTAGTCTAGTGGCAGTCTAAAATGTTCTACATGTAAATAGGTTCTTGCACTAATTTTAAAATAAAACCAAAAACACATAGGCCCCCCGAGCAATAAGTATTCGAGTGACAGTCTAAAAGTGGGTAAAATTGTACATGCACATGAACAATAAGAGCGCATACCAATTTTATTTTTTCTTGTAGTTGGGGTACTGGAAGATGTCGGAAAAACTGTTGAAAAGATACCATCTGAACAGCTACTTGCATCTTTAAGGCATAAACAATGGTCATATGAAATTGGAGTTTTAGGGACAACTGGAATAGTACCAATGTTGGTAACAAGGTTTACCTACATGTATTTATGAAAGGTTGGCAATAATAACATGTTAGATGTACATTACCTCTAATTCTAAAGTATCAACATCGGTGCTATGAAAATTAATCATCAAAGAAATACCAAGTGATTCAGATAAAGGAACCTCAGTCGAGTTAGTAACAATGTTATCATAGATTAATTCACGGTTTTCATCGTATACCCTGACATGAAGTCCAGGAGGACTATGACAAGGAAGAACTTGAAAATGACTTTCGTAGTTTAAAGTATTACAGATTACTGTATCGCAATCAGGATTTGTAGAACACTGTGGTTGATTTTGCGCTATATTTTTTAAAGCGTTACAAATCTTAGGATCAGTAGGAGACTTAGGAGTAGGAGTTGGGACAGCTGTTGGTCTAGTAGGAATAACGTTTGATTCACAATGAGTTTTATCCAAAATAATTTGAGATTCAGGAACAAGGTAAAATGTGTTAGCAGGAGTAGTAACTGAAATCTATTTATGAAAATATATAGAATAATGATATCACATAACCATAATACTTACAGAAATAATCATTGAATAGTTCCTGTGATGAACCATGACACCCAAAGGAATTGATGCTTGTCCAAAAGGGATGCTTGTATTCTTCGATGAATCAAAGTATTGATTAAATATTATCAAATTAGTATCTACATTCCTGATGAGAAAAATAAAACCAGGCGGATTAGCACAAGACTGGACTTCAGTTTCAATTTTATAATGAACAGGGCCAACAGTAAAGTTACACTCCAGTCCAGTACACTCTGTGTTATTGACACAGTCAGTTGCATAAGGAGACAATCCTCTCTCAGGAATAGCATTGATTGAAT
>NW_003550696.1:0-3071 GCF_000090795.2 Amphimedon queenslandica | reverse complement strand
AAATTAATGCAATACTATATGTACGTATATGTACTAATAATAATAATAATAATAATAATAATATTAATAATAATAATAATAATAATAACTATTAATAATAATAATGTACCTTGTACTTATTTTTAGCCAGTTTATCAGGGAAAGGACAAAACAACAACCTTTTGTGCTTGTTTGGTGATTTTGATGAACATATTATTAAATTCTTGGATGAACCTGTCTCACAGTATAACACAACTGGAAGAGATTTCTACAATAATAAAAAAATTAAATTAAATTATCATTTAATGCATAGACAATACAATACATTGTATTATGGGGTTTATTAGTTCACTTACATTGTCAATCTGCTAAATCCTCCAATACAATATAGTGAGGTCATATGTACATAAAGTAATCAGACTACTGATTTAACTTAATTGATTTTTCTCGTTTAGTCATATTATAGTTTCCAATGTTACATTAAACCCAGGACTGAAGGAATACATCAAAACTATAAAGTATACACATTACTTACTGATTGGTCAGTATGTACTGCTGATTTCAAGTTACGCAGTGACACATACCCTTAACCAGTAGCCATCATAGTCTCATAGGCCAGACCCTACACCCACCAGTTGTCCCTCCAGTCTACGCCTGATCTAATCCAGTATCTCACCAGTGGTTTTTACGCTGCTACCATGCAGTGGAGAGCTTTTTATTCTCATCAATAGTGATCACTGTGTCACTCTCTTTCATCCTCAGTGCCATGCAATGAATCTGAATTTACTAGTAGATACAAGAGTAGGTTCTGATGAACTGCTGAGACTAGAATCACTGATGCAATGTGATTCACATAAACTGCATGCCATTAGAAAGAAAGACAGAAAGAGAAATATTTAATAAAGATTTAGAGAAGGGATATAAACTACTGCATGTACATCTGGACAGTGTGTGTGGCTGCTACAGGAAGTGATGATGTCTGGTATGATATGTATGTGCATCATGTCTTTCATTAATGAGCAGTACATTCATATTGTATACTGGACTAGTATAGATGTATAAATACACATTATTTGATTATTTTATGGCATTAAGTCAAGTTCATTTTAGTTCACTTATAATCTGTGCTGATTAGCACAATCACTCAGTGTGAGATGAGACTAATGAAACTAAACCTATGAACATTTTAAAGGTATTGTTTACACTTAATTATATTGTACTGAGAGACATACTGCTCATTATTATAGATTCACTGGTGAATGTTATTGCATTAACAAAATTTATTTTGGGGTGCGCACTCACAGACTTAATTACCTCAATTACAATAAATGCAATGTAATGTACAGGGCTCCCTTCAGTGCTTCTTCTCAGCAAATTTTAAAGTTGCTCCAAATTTGGTGTGCTTAATAGTACAGGGCATTTGGCCAAAATTCACTATGAGAGAATTCTTAATTTTATATAATTTTTGATGCATATGTGCTATTGTGTAGGCACTTTAAATGAATTCCAATCAAATTTTGTTTATACAAAATAATTGTTAAAATTGCTCAAAAATTGGGCCAAAGACCCAGTACATAGTCGTTGCCTAATTTCACCAAAAATATAAAAAGGAGAAAATTCTCTATTTTAGAAAAAAATTAAATTAAAAATTAAAGCAAAATTAAGTCAAAGGCAATAATGATAATAACAAAACAGCAAAATAGTAATTTTGTTATAATATACAGTACGAAATTGCAAACTGGAAATTCTAAACATAATGAGGAATAGATTAATTACAGTTACTACTTCTAAAACTATAGCAGTTAATAATTAACAACAGATAAGTAAATGTATGTTGAAGCTAACTACTAAAAATTGAGATTAAAACAAATCAACAACTGATTCACGACTAGCACAGCGTCTAACTTCAGTAGAACTTGGTACAATTGCTCTCCTTTGTTGATCAACAGTTAGATGTGATTCAGTTACATCTAAAAGAGGTTCATCATCTTCATCTTGTTTCTTGAATAACTTCTTAATTAGAGCATCATAACATTTCATGTGTGATATCTGCAGGTAAAGATGATAAACAACAATTGCACAAAAACTAGCAATAAAAACAGATAAACAAGTATTGTGCCAGATCAATACTTTACTGTCTTCATTAATAACTACAGATAGACCAACCATGATACATAAGTTAAACAAAAACCAAGTTTCAAGTACATTGTTCATTCTTTTTTTGTAAACTCCACCAAAACAATTACTCAATGATAGCACAATGACTAACACTGTCAATAGCATTGACAATAGGAAGAGCTTGGACTGAATGAAACTGTCAATTAAAGTAACTGATAATAGTACTGGTATCCTAGCCACTAGGAGTAGACCAGGCCAGAACCGATACTCATCTTTCATTGGACCACTATGAGCATCAATAATAGGCTTAAATTGGTTCCAAAATCTCTTTAAAAGTTGCACATTTGAAAGATACTTCTCATAAAAAGGATTAAGTAAAAGGAACAGTGTGTATGGTATCACAAAGAAAACAGATACCAATAGGGCAAATCCAAATAGTCCAGCATGCTTTCCTTTAGCATATTCAACATTAGGATCCTCGTACCATAAGCTAACTGATCTTACTGACTCATTTATACAGTGAACAGTTACCTCACGCTTGTGCAGTACAATAACAATAGTACGTACTATTTTTATATATGAGAGAAGGAAAAGTGTAGATAGAACAGGAACAGCATGAGATCCCATCAGTCTTGATATCTTAAAATATCTCCTACACAATTGTATAATAATAATGATAATGATCCACAGATAGAGAGGGAAAGCAAACTGGAGCCATTGTTTAGCATAACTGTCCATACCATTGTAAAAACATATCTCAAACCCAAAGTCTAAGTTAATCCATGATATCACCTGACTCAAGACTGGTAATCCTTCTTTCCTTGAAAACACTGGCTCGTATAACTTGACAATGTTAGCATAGAACAATAGACCATTGAGTGTACCCACTGATACTGTTAAATTGAGAGCAATCAGTAGAACCACAAGTAGTACACCCATCACTGCAAACAGAGCAATCCAAGCTATTATCATGT
>NW_003550695.1:0-3075 GCF_000090795.2 Amphimedon queenslandica | reverse complement strand
ATCATCTGTTTCTCAGACCTCAGGACTTGTTGAGGACTGCCTTTCAGACTCTGTTCCACATCATCCTCAACTTCCTCCAGAAGATTCAAACTAGCTTTTGCTGATTTCATTTGCTCTGAGAGCACCTTTAGTTTAGCATCAGTGACCCTCTTTGCCTGCTCAGTCAGTTTCCTCTCTGACTGACGAAGAACATTCATCATTTCCTCTACCATTTCATGTATTTCTTCTAAGACTCCTTCTCCTCTCTCTCTGATCTCACCCTCTCTCTCTGCTAGAGAAGACAGGACATTCTTGAGTGCTTCCTTCTTTCCCTCAACTGGTAATAGACATTCTCTTAACTTTTGACAATGATTAATATAACTGTCAGTGATTAAGTCATATTCATGATGTTTGTGATTATGAGCTAAGCAGGTAACACAGATTGCTGTATCACATGTTTCACAGAATAGCTCCAAAGGCTTTCCATGATCAATACATGTGGCCTCACATGTAGGCAAAACTGCTGTCTTCTTCATTAGACTGTACATCTCTTTGAGATTGTTGAGGTGGAATGCTACAGGAAAGGCTCCTGCCCCTTCTTCTGGTAATGCTGTATGATGACGACAAGTGGGACAAGAGAGGTAATAGGTCTCATTCTTCTTATCCAGAGGTAATCCCTCCAGACAGTGCTGACAGAATGAGTGATGGCAGGGTAGGATCTTAGGGTTGGTATAGTGTTCAAGACACACAGGACAGGTGAGCTGTTCCTCCAGTTTGAGGAGACCAGGAGAAGATGGTTGGGTTGCCATTTATAGTGCACAAAATACAAAAAACAAGAATAATAGAAGATTGTAAAAGTAGAAAGTATGATAATGAGATGAATGCAAAAGAACCGACTGAAGAAGAGAAGGCAGTGAATGAGTGATGAGAGAGAGTATTAATTGCCAGGCACTATAACAAATAATGAAGGAGAAAGGCTATCTCATCTAGCTAGATATAAAAAGTGGGTGGTACTTTAAATATATTCAAAGAACTTTTAAAGAAAGCTGCACAATGAATAATGATTTACCATAGCAACCAGTAGAAAACCAGTGGGCTATAACTATCAGGAAAATTCTTATATCAGTAAAGATAATAAAAGCAAGTGGCTATAGCAAATCCAAAGTAAAGTATGAGTAAACTAAAAGCGTCTGAACAAACTAGTTAAGAACAGTAAAAAGGAACAAGATATCCCTGATTACCTGTTCTAAATTGTACTGACTAAATGAAAATATGAATAATGAATTATTATACTCATTTAACGTAGTAACACTCATGTTAGTCTATCTTACTTTTACTAACAAATACTGATACAATGTGACTAGTGAAATCTATTGCATACATTTAAGAGACAAAACTAATATGTGTACTTGCATGCATATATCTCATAGAGAATACTCATGCATGCATTGTCACACCCAGCAATATTGTGACACTTATGATTATCAGAGCTGTCATTGTTGGACTATGATGTTTTAGAGTATTTTTATAAGACAAAACATGATCGTAATAATAATAAAAATCTAATAAACAACAAGACGGTCATTATGAAAATCACAAACATACAAGAATCCATTTTTATCAAATTTTAATCCACTAGGTAAAAAAAATTGATCAATATCACTGCCTTTACTTCCAAAGCTACTCACAAACACACCATCACTAGTAAAGACTGATATACGATGATTGCCATATTCACTAACATACACTAGACCAGTAGCTGCAGTATCTATTGCTATACCTGCTGGACCAATAATCTGTCCAGGACCAGATCCATAAGTACCAAACTGACCCACAAACTTTCCATCTAGAGAAAATTTCTGAACGCAATGATTACCATGATCAGCAACATACACTAATCCTTGACTGTCAATAGCAACATCATATGGAGACTGAAACTGTCCATTAGCTGATCCTTTACTACCAAATGAATGAGAGAAGGTTAGATCAGGATTCAAGACTTGTATACGATGATTATACCTATCAGCAATATAAACCTTTCCTGTTATAGGAGAAATGGCTATACCATAAGGACAGTTAAATTGTAATGGTCCCCTGCCCTCCTTACCAACTGATGCTATAAGGTCTCCATCCATGCTTATCTTCTGGATCCTGTGATTATCAGATACAAGAATAAATTTTTCTGGAGTAATGGCTACCCCACGAGGATAAGTAAATTTGACATTACCACTTCCTCCTTCTCCTCCTAATGATATCACTTTCTTTCCTTCTCTATCCAGTATTGTTACACAGTGACCACTACATTCAGTTATTATAACATGATTATCATCAGTTACAGCAACTCCCCAGGGATTTGTAAGCTCAGTTATAGTATGTACTGGAGTGATGTTATCAAGGTAAGGATTGAAAGGGATGACTAGTGAGGTATCCTCAAGGTGTACATCATATACTTGTACTTTTACTGTATGAGTACCACGTGTTGAAAGGTTACACTGTATCCTATACACTCCAGGATCAGTGCTGGTGGTAGTGACTGTAGTGTCAATGGGTCTACCTTTACCAACTGGTACTAGACTACACCTCAGAGAAGGGAGGGAAATAGATAAAGGAAATGAATCTAGTGCCTCTATTGATAGTAAAAATGAAAGTGCTTTACCAACAAGCGTAACACCATCAATCTTCTTTACTCTACACTGCTGTAGTGCAGGAGTGCCTGAAATAATATCTCCAATGTGATGTAGTGATTTGATATTTTTACTCAGTACAAAGTCGGCCTTTTCCTTTGGATGTAACTCTTCCACATTGATCCCTGCAGTAACTTCACTCATACGCTTCATCATCTGTTTCTTAGACCTCAGGACTTGTTGAGGACTGCTTGTCATCAGGCTCTGTTCCACATAATCTTCAATATCCTCCAGAAGACTCAAACTCATTTCTGCTGATTTCATTTGCTCTGACAGCACCTTTAGTTTATCATCAGTGACCCTCTTTGCCTGCTCAGTCAGTTTCCTCTCTGACTGACGAAGAACATTCATTTCCTCTACCATTCCATGTATTTCTTCTAAGACTCCTTCTCCTCTCTCTCTGATCTCACCC
>NW_003550694.1:0-3077 GCF_000090795.2 Amphimedon queenslandica | reverse complement strand
AATTCGTAAAAAATCCAAATTTGATCGGAATCAGCTCAAACTTTCTACACAACATAAGTACTTGATATGTATCAGAAAAAAATTACAAAAACTGAGAATTCTCTACTTGACATTTTTGGCAAAATTTGGCCGATGCCCCAGTACTATATATATACTATGTCCCAACTGAGTTTGGACCACGAAAAACTGGGAATAAATTTTTATAGGAATGTGGGATAAGGATGAGACTTTCACAGGTTCTTAGTCGCCCAATGCCGCTTCAGGATCTCAGGTCTTGGGTCTCTCAACCCTTGGGAACCCTGAGAACCGGGTTCTCCCTATAAACCCAATGGCATACCAAAGCTAACCGCAATGACGTTCTATGATGTCATAGTTTACATAAGCACATGTGGTCGAGCGCCCAAACTGATAATTCTTCTTTTAAAATGCTAACAGAGCAAGATCTTCTGATAATGATGGCCTCTATGAAGACTAGTTGACTCCAGCAGCTATTGTACTGCTTATCAGGAAGAACAAGACTGTTTAGGAGTGAAATAACACAGCCGAAATATTGGCCATGTCTCTATGAATATCATTATAAAACGTCATTAGTGACGTAGCTACATTTTTCAAATTCCAATGCAGCTGCTTCCACTTCCGGTCCATTCTCAGTTGGGACATAGTATAGTATGGGGACTTTGACCCAATTTTTGAGCAACTTTAAAAATTCGTAAAAAATTCAAATTTGATCAAAATCAGCTCGAACTTTTTACACAACATAAAAACATGCATATGTATCAGAAAATGTTATAAAAATTAAGAATTCTCTACTTGACATTTTTGGCAAAATTTGGTTGTTGCTATAGGAAAGCAATCAATAACAAGAAGTAGCACCAGAGAATCAATAAGTACATGTACATGTACATGTAAATGTGTATGTAATGCATTAAGTATAATGTGCATTTGTGTGTAATGTCTGCTCACTTCAATTAGTCTAGCTCCTCCATCAGTCATAGGAAGAGGACAAGAGTAGAGACCAGATGAAGGAGAGAACAAGAATAACTGCCTCAACTGGTGGAGTCACCTACAAATTAACATTAATAACAGTGCCTCAGTACTTCAATCATAATACCGTATGCATAGATAACTACCCGTAAACGGGATTGGAAACTTCCGTTACTACCCATGGGGACCAGGCTTGTTGGGATCGCGTTGTTCAATTCTTAGTAGACCAATGGCGAAGGTTTGTGGGACTCTAGCTACTGCATTTTAGAACGAAACAGCCCAGTTTTACTTTTATAGACTCTTCTTAAGAGCCTTCAGTGCGCCGTGATGTTCATTTTAGTCTGTGTTGCGTATTTTGTGAGTAATGGAATCCCGAGCTATCTGGCAAAAAATTCAAATAGCCTAAAAAGCTCTTACTAGTGAGTATTACCTTAAATAAATGTTATGTTGCACTGAAGGCTCTTAAGAAATATCTATATAAGCAAAAACTTGCTTGCTTCATTCTGAAATACAGCTGCTAGAGTCCCACAAAGTTTTGCCATAGAGCCAATGCATTTGCTAAAATTTTATCAGATTTGGTGGGGATACGCCCCAACACGCCTTGCACTTATTATCATTGAAGTATCCAATCCCGTTTACAGGTAGTATATCTATGCCGTATGGCTGGTAATTGTAGAGGGGTGCTAAGTTTTTAGTGATTGGTGGGTTTTAATTTGAGCATACCGCCATACACATACATGTAATGGTCCAAAATGGCTGGCTTTTTTGGCCAATAGCTGCACAACCTAAACTAGCCAAAGATTACTAGCTATTTAGTATGCCATTACCAACCTCCATTCTGAGTGCTTTCTATCATACCCAAATAACCCAATGGCAACACTGAAGACCTTCTATCGGGTCCCCTTGCCGGCAACCCTTCAACAATGGTACATCCTCCTTACACATTCATGTATATATTCCTTGGCAAGGTAAAATCATGAAATAAAATTAGAGTTACTTCGTTTGGTAGTTTACAGGAGAGCCCGGTAGTGCCGTAGCCGGTGTCTGAGCCGGGTAGGAGTCCTCCATGAAAGGATTGTAGAGGTTTGGTTGAGCCTGGCTAAAGCTTCCATGTCTGGCTGGATAAAACGTATCACTCTTGGAGCTACTATTCCTTACGACAGGAGGAAGAAAGGAGGAGAAAAGAGTAAGAAAAAACCTAGTCTCGTCCTCCAAAAAAGCTTTAGTTAAATTGAGTAAACAAAGAGTTAATTTTATGATGTTTTGTAGGCGTGGTGTAAAGTGCAGAAATAAAAATGGCGGATTTTATGTCCAGCAAATACTACTCAGAATCTAAAGTTTTAAAGCTAAAACTCATCCTAGAAATTTTTTGGTACGTATCATAGTTTATAAAATGCTGTGACATGTTTATACATTGTAGAAGAAGACCTAGTGGTATAGAAATTGCTGAAGACGCTAATTGTATTAATTGTAATTGAAATCTTTTACTGGAAGTGAGTAAGATTCCTGCAGATGTACAGGCTAAAGGTGAGATTAGTTTTTCTTTTTTTTAGATTTTTTGAAGTGTGTCAAGTTATGGTTTTGTTTGTTTGTGATTTTTGTTCATTTTGTAACGTGTGCATGCTGAGCCTGAATTACACTCAAGCAATGTTTAGACATTGTGCCTGAATATTGCTTAATTTGATCTGCCATTTTATGACGGTTTTCCACAGGATATTGGCGTAGTCCTCGTGCATCCTCAGGCTCTTGTTCCAGTACTTTAGTACAGGGCATTTAGCCAAAAAATCTCAAAGAGGGAATTCTCTATTTTTATAATTTTTCCCAATGCATATTCATGTTTTTATATTGTGTAGAAAGTTTGAGCTTATTCCAATCAAATTTGGTTTTTTACAAATTTTTAAAGTTGCTCAAAAATTGTGCCAAATCAAGTGTACTTTTATTTTTAGGTGGTCCTCTTAGTATCAGTGGAGAGGTAGCTCATACCATCAATCTCAGTGGACTGAGGGAAGTGTGTATTAGGAGAGTGGATAAAGATGAAGTGACACTTGATTTGGTTGAATTCATATTTAAAGTGAGTTATGAGTTTGAACTCT
>NW_003550693.1:0-3078 GCF_000090795.2 Amphimedon queenslandica | reverse complement strand
ATATAATAATAATGACATGTTATCCCTTAACAGAGCATTGGTAGATACCCTTAGGCAACTGAAGTGCACAGTACAAAAACTATAGTACGAAGTACAAAAAACTGAAGATGCAAAAGTGTAGCAGACTGCCTCTCAGTGACGGAATCAACTGCAGTGTTATTACAATAAAAACACACATTTGACTGGTGCCAGCTATGGCCCCCGCCTGTACAATATGAACCATGTCCACAGCAATGCTGATGTCAGCCAATGAATCTGGCCATTGAACCTGCAACTATCTAGCATTTCCTGAAACAGCCCCACATCCAAAATTCCCATACGCACTTGAACTACACAGGCAGTTTCAAAGCCAGACCTGTAGCCAAGCACTTAATTGAATGAGGAAGTGGCTAATGCTGCCATCGCCAGAGAGAGAGAACAGGTGCTAAAGAAAAACCTGCCACGGGCGGTACCACCACAATTGCATGATAAAAATGCCCAAGCAAAGAGTCTGACTCATATTACATTAGCTTATCCAGCAGCTCCCTCATCTTGACAAACTGACTATTCTGGATCTTCAGGACCAGAATTGACAATGCTGATAAAAAGAAGGAGAGGCCAAGGGCCACAGGAGGCCCGAGCATACCAAGTGGCTGGGAAGGTAACACAAGAGGAACGAGTTGGGAAGAAATGCCATGGTAGGCAGATAAGGGAAACCCGACATCCCTGAAACCAGCGCAAGAGCCATCGATTGAAGACAATGTGGCTTAAAAGGAGCCACCAAATGAAGAGATATTCTACCAAGGAAGCTGCAGAAGGCAGAATAAACAAGGTTCTGTGGACATACTTGCCAGAAAAAAATTAAGGCAATAGTGCACGCCATAGACAAGCTGAAGTACCATTCAGCTAATATGCAAAGCCCCCTGTAATATTCCAAATGCATCCCCTAAAACTCTGATTATAACACAATCACAAGAATAATTTCTACTGACAAAAGGACAGGTGTTTACCAAACAGCCACATATTGTGGTTTAATGATAAATTATATAGATGTAAATAAAAACAAATGCGAAAAGCAACAAAGCACTGAATTTCAATTTAGTACTTCGTTTACTTCCTTGAAGAACTCCATAGATTTGGATCAAAACTGTAGGACACGCCCCACTACAGGGGTGTGTCCAATGAACAAAGCATGTACATAATTGGGGCAAGCCTGAGCGAGCCCCACTAAGACAAAAGAGCATCTGTCTGTATGCACAGGTATGATAGGGTCGTCTATCTACTATTTAAGGTTATTGTCTAATCCTCATAGAAAGTAGGCGTGGTCACAATGAAATTTAATTGTGGCTATCAGCAACTCTGAGCTTATTTGCAACAATTGATCAGCAAGATAAGGCTAAACTGCTGTCTAATATCTTCTCTAGAAGGAAGAAAGGCTGGAAAAGCAGATATACAATCTTTTCCTTGATATAAAGGACTCTGATAAGTTGAAAGTGAGAAAGTCTATACCTGCATGCAGCATGATAGCTATTGTAGCTTATGTTTCTTCTCTAGCAGCAAGGCCAGGTTAGCAAAGCAGACCTACAATTTTCTTCACTCAGTGACTGCTTCACACCTATTTTAGACTTTAATGCAATAAGCAATTGCTGCAAGCTTAAATGATGAAGTGATAGAGAAAATTTCTGCAAGATGACTGCATCATTATCTACTGTATTTAGACATGTGCAATTGCTTGATCATACAGCACATAATCTATAGCTTGCTTAGGCTCTCCCCTTTAATGTTTTATATTCTTCTAGTAACATTTCAAAACACCACAACAACTAACCAAAGTGGCAAGGTTACAGCTGCTGATCTAGGTGGTAAGTCAGCTTAGGGGCTTGGTACTGGGTCAACCGGCACCAAGTGGGGGATAAGATTTGTCTTGTTTACTAACTGGGGAGGCACCAGGTAACTGCTTCTGGCAAATAAGAGCCAAGAACTCTGAAAGAACTGCCAACAATGGACAAGGATCCTGCACCACTGGTGCAGCAATTGCTAGAAGAGACATCAGCTTTGGTGAGAGGCACATAATGGCAAGGATGGCCTTAACTAAGTGATAAAAGAGAAGACAGATTCTTTTGATCTCTTTCACCAAGCTCTGGCTTGGAATAAATTTGCAATGCTTCTAGTAATACATTATGATGTGCCAACCCTCCCTGATGCGTCTTGCTATTACTACCATTGAACTGTATGTAGAGCTACTCGTGCCATTATGAAAACTGAATTGTTAAACACACAATGCTCAATGTTCATCTGCTGGACAAAGACCAAAGAGCTTACAATTGTAGAAATTGACAAAATATTTAGCAAACCAGATGGTGTTGCACATAAAAAAATCACAATTAGTTTTCCATATTTTTGGTTATAGGCTGAGCCTCCCTACACAAAACACCATATCCTTGAATTAATACTGCTTCATCCTAGCATCCAAGAATTTATGAAAGACAAGAGATTCAATAAAATAAACCTCTGATTGACCATTCACTTTTAAGAAACATTGACAATCTGGTAAAGAGAGTTGGGTCGATAATATGTTTCTTTATCTTTTCTCACTACTTCATGAACAAGTGTGGCCATAGTATCAACATCACTCATTCTAATCAGGGTTTTATCTACTTTCCTTTCCTCACATTGGTCTAGAAAGACAGAAACTCCCCAACTACTACTTCTTGCTGTATTCTTTGTATTCTGTTGGCTGTAGCTTTACTCAGTTGTGTGTGATAAATCACAGTCTGGAACCTCAATTGCTTTATTTGCTCTGTTCTTCTAACAACATCGGTAGATGCAGACGATGTTGTAGACTCACCTGGTATATTAAATTTTAATTGGCTTCCATATCAGGTTCTTTAGCAGTCTAGACTAGTTCCTGAGATACTTTTATGAGACTTGGAAAGGCATTAATGCCTTTGAAGGAATATCTAAACAGTAAAGACTGTCGTACCATGACATTGCTCCAATTTTCGTCCCAATTAATGTCTTCCAAGGCGTTTAAGGAGTCCACCTTAAGTTCTTTATTGCTTTTAACTGTTTCTTCCTTTATTGCTGTACCTGTGGTCA
>NW_003550692.1:0-3078 GCF_000090795.2 Amphimedon queenslandica | reverse complement strand
TTACTTACCACACTGACATTCTGTGATGTCATAGTTTACATAAGCAAGTGTGGTCAAGCACCCAAACTGATAATTCCTCTTTTAAAAAGCTAACAGAGCAAGATCTACTGATAATGATGGCCTTTATGAAGACTAGTTGACTCCAGGAGTTATGATACTGCTTATCCAGAAGAACAAGACTGTTTTAAAAGTGAAAGAACACAGCCAAAATATTTGCCATGGCTCTGTGAGTATCATTATAAGGCATCATTACTGATTTTTCAAATTCCAATGTAGCTGCTACCACTTCCAATCCATTCTCAGTAGGGACATAATTCAAATTGTTCTTAAGTAACTCAACAGCATATTTGTTGCATCATTAATAGAATACCAGAATTGCAACTACTTCATTACATTGCACACTACAAAGACTTCTTTTTTGTTATTACGGCAAGACACAAGTCTAAAGCCCCGTTTACACTATGCCCTTAAAGCGGTTTGGAACCGGTTTAGAAATAAATCAGTTTACGTGTGGACAATTACAAAGCGGTTTAAACCAACTTATCTCAAACCACCTCAGGAGGTGGTTTGAGATAATCAAACCGGTTTAAGTACTGAAGCAGCTGTATTATGTATGCAATGTAGCATTGTAAACCGATTCAACCACAGTTACGTGTGGACACAATTAAGCTGGTTTCTGAACCGCTTTGATCCAAACTGGTTTGTAGTGTAAACGGGGCTTAATTCACGAATTGCACAGATATTTGGGCAAGGCCATGATATAAGTTTTTCTTACAACTATATTTTTGGGAGATATTAGCAACACCAAATAATTACACAGCAAAAGAACAAAGAAATAGTATAAACTTACTGACTGAATCCTTTCTGCTCTTGATTGAGCTAAAGATGTTGGACATTGAATAAATCCATAAGTAATGTCACTATAAAAAGTACAGAAAATATTAACATTTATACTTTCAGAAATTACTGCATCATAATAAATTGTCAATTTAGTAAATTTCACAGGATTTACTAGTTAAAAATTAAAGTGAAGCCTAAAAATTTTTAGGTTGCTTTTGCTTTGCAAATCGAAATAATCTATTTGCATATAAATTCAAAGTAAAAAAACAACTACTACACATTTACGGGTGCTGCACCACCACCCACACACAATTTTTAATCTGGTGCTAAGGGATCTGTCTTTCCAAAAGTACTTCACAAATCATAATGAAACCAGTACTAGTTACAAGATAGTCACTAAATTAGTCTGTAAGCTAGCTTAGAGCCTTCAACTGATTACCCAAGACACATGCATAAGCGTAATGAAGGGTAAAGCAGTCATCCAGTCAGTGTACTGTATAGCCAAAAATTTTCAAGGCTTAAAATTTTGTGAATAATGAAATTTATGGAGAAATTTTAAATTCCGTGATAAATATTTTCGTGATTTTATTTTAACAATAATAATAATGACCGTGCCTTATTTAATTAAAACATGGCAGATTCAATGTTTTAGATGGACTCTTGTGTCAAGGGGCACCATGTCTACCAATCAGTGTGGACACCAGTGATGGGGAAGATCATCATCTTTGACCTAGGCAGTATGCTTAAAATAGCAATACAGAGTAACAGAGATATCAGCTTGACCAAGAACACGACTTGACACGAGGGCACATTTATTGGTTCACCACACCTCTCAATTAATGCAAACAGTGATCACGAAAATATGAAAATTTATTCCTCATGAAATTTTTTGGCTATACGGTATGTGTGTGTGTTCCCATGACCTCCCCTTTGGAGCTGACACTGCTTTCTTGATAGTCCAGGAGAGTCTTATAATCAACACTGGCTCTAAAAAAGTTATTTTCCGTCTTGGGAATGCTTAATTTATTCTTTCTGTGGAAACAAAAGTGGCAAAGTTGCCAAACAATGTCAGTTTCCCGGTAGCTCTTTCGCAGTTAGAGGAAAAGAGCAAAAGGGCAGATAAAACAATAAAGCAAAGTAAACATCAGGACTCAATAGCAATTTGTATGCTACAAATAGAGCCTAACAAATGTATGCTAAACAGTCTAAAAGTCAAGAAAAACTAAAGCTTTCTTCACCAATTAGGGCCATGCAGCTGTGCAGCAAACATGCTGGCTGTCCAAAAAACATTCTCTGTCAGACTGTCTCAAAACAATCACTAAGTTTTAATAAATCTACTCTGTCTCAAAACTTTCACTATTTTCTCTTAATTTATTAAAAACTGTTACATACAAATTGTGTCAAAGGTATGCACTTTAGTGCTCTCATTATAGCCACAGTGGAACCTGTGCTAACGGTCACCTGAGTAGTGAGGCCACCTCTTTATTACAGCCATAAGCCTAAATCCAGATAAAGACCTGTACAAAAGGGTTAGCTATTGACTTGTCTAATGCGTCCCTGGGTATTGTGTAAAGCGGCCGCTCGTCCAAGTCCACTGTCAACTTTGATCTGATAGAACCTTGCTACTACAGTCAATCACAAACCACACCCATTATTAATTATTGTTGAGTATATTAATTTTTATTCAGTTTAACAATAATTTAATTATGATGCATATCAGTCATATCAATCAATGCAATTACTTCCTTGACCTGTATACCTTAGGGTAGGTATTAATTGCGCTCTTAAATTTTAGCGCTTTTAAGGGGACCCAGATTTAGCGAAATGTAATATTAGCGAAAATAGGAAGATAATCAATGGTAAAACCCCCATTCACTAGCATAACACTTCTCAAGAAGCCAATCTATACATTTAAGAGCAGAACACTGAACAAGACCACCCTATTTACTGTTATCTTGTTACAGATCTTGCCTATCTTGTGTACTTGTTTACACAAGTACATAATAACTATTAGGCTGGTTGAATTAAGGATTTGAAGTACACTCGCTAAAATCGCTAAAATTAAGTGTCGCAATTAATACCCACCCTAAGGCAAACAGGTCATACTATTACATAATGGTCAATGGCTGTATTACATAGGCTGACATGTAATGTAGCCACGAACATAATCAGGCCATTTAGCACTGGCCCAAGGGTGACCGGCAGGTTCCACTGTATGGTATCAAGAGCAAAAATACT
>NW_003550691.1:0-3080 GCF_000090795.2 Amphimedon queenslandica | reverse complement strand
ATACTCTTACTATTACTAGTGTACCAAGTGTGAAATGTCAATTTAGCAACATACAGTATATTGTTATTAATGTATACAGTCAACCACAGTCTCCCCTTGTAAGATATCCAATAAAATTCCCTTAGTCTGTCAATAGTTTTATTGTTCAATTGTCATGAGTTTTGTGGTATATAACTGTAGTCCTTGGTGTATGTCTGTATCTGTAAGTTCATTATGTACATCACTCTTGGGATTTGATAATTATATTTGAATCCTTTTATCTCCTCCCTCTCCTACTGTATCTCTCTCTCACCTTCTCCTCTTTCATTTACACTTCATTTTTGTCACTCTTTTGTCTGTCTCTTTCCTTTTCTCCCTCTCTCTCCCCTCTCTCCCTCCCCCCTCTCTCTCCCTCTCTCCCCCCTCTCTCTCTCCCTCTTTCTCTTCTAGTGTCGTGCTGCTGATCTTTGTTTCTTTGATCCAACCTGTAGCAGTTGTCAGGACGTCCTTTCAAAGTATGAGTCTTAAACAAACCATTCACAATACGAATGATTTAGTATCTACATAATTAATTCGCTTCTTATGTACATGTACTGTACTTTATTGTCTACTCCTTTTCTATTTATATTAATTTTATGTAGTCTACTATACATTATATTTATTATTATTAAATTTATTGATGTTCTTATTGTTAATTCTATGTACTTGTACATGTAAGTAGTAGCTGTTTTTTAATTATGCAAAATTTAACAAAAGTACCACATGTGTATGTGCTGTATTTATGAATGTCTTAATGTACATGTACATATGTGTTAACAAGGTGGCATTAATATTAAGAACAATCTGCTCTGTGTAATTTTTACGTTTTGTTGAACATAATGTATACATAGAATGATGGTATGTGTTGTTTTTATTTTGTATTTTTTACTCTAAAATAATGATTACTTTTATATCAGGAAGGAAGTCACCACACACAATATCATAAAAATTACATGTAATTTGTATGTCGGCGTATCCCATCTTATGTACATGTACATGTATGTACTGGTACTTTTTATGAACACTGCACATGTACATCATTCATTTTATTTACTAATCCTACAGTACAAGTACATTTGTATTTTAGTATTTGTTACCTTTCATGGTCCTCTAGATTGTAAATGTCCACTCCTCTCTTGTACTCTTTACTACATAATACATACATGTACATGTATACCTACCAACCAGTATTGTACTATTGTTTTTATCTATTTTTGGCACCTCTCTTCTATCCCTTTTTCATAACATACATGTACATGTACATATACACATGTACATGTACATGTACCTTTATCCTTATATCCTTATTTGTTCTTCTCTCTCCTACTCTCTCTCTCTCTCTCTCTCTCTCTCTTTCTCTCTCTCTCCCTCTCTCTCTCTCTCTCTCTCTCTCTCTCTCTCTCTCCCTCTCTCTCCCTCTTCCTCTAGTCCCAAGACCACTATATCTCAGTTGTTTGCTATCATGAGGCAATGGATACCACAGACTCAAGGACACCTAACGCTATTAACAAGAGAGGTTAGTATAAGTGACATACATGTACATGTACATACTATACATATGTACATGTACACACACATAATACTGTAGATAATATTTATATAAAAAACATTGTATGTACAGTACATGTATGTCATGTACAGAACATTACGAAAAATATTTGTCATTTATATTGTCTCTGATGTTACTTATTAATTTTACCTCTCTCTTGATCTCTTTCTTCCTCCCTCTCTCTCTCTCTCCTATTTGTTATGCACATTGTACATGTATAACCACTTACAATGTACGTGTATCTTTATTACTTTATCTCTTTCATGCATACTCTCTCATGTATCCTCTCTCTCCTCTTCCTCTCTTTTTTCTTTGTTTCTCTCCTTTTTTGTAATGCACATTTGTATAACTACATTGTGTATAACCACTTGCAATGTGTCTTTAATATTTTTTCTCTCTCTCTCCTCATATTCCAACAGGTATTAAGAAGAGGAGCACATGTTAATGATAAGGATGGATTAACTGATCTCTCTTTGCTTCACTTTGCTTCAAAGGCGGGAGCTGTGGGCATAGGTAATGGTACCACAGCTGCTAACCTCGTTAACACTTTACTCAATAAAGTATGGGCCATTATTAGTTTGGATATTATTAGGATATGATTGGGATAATTGTATTTGTTTGGATAAGTTTTAATTTTGATGTTTTTGGCTCGCTTGAATAAACTTAGTTTATTTGTACATGTACATGTGCATGCATTTAGATTAATAAAATTTTTTAAGAATTCATTTTGTGATAAATGAATCTAAGCACTCTTGCTGTGTACATGTATTAATATGGCATGGATGTACCCATTTTTCAGAAAAAAAAGCAAAAAGCATTTGCTATAGTACAGGGTATTTTCTAAAACATTTGCTACTTTAAAAATGGCCATAACTCAATTTTAATTCATTTATTAATCACTAATACATGTACATGTATGTATATAATTCTTTTGTTCTTTCTCTCTCTCTCCCCCTCCTCCATTAAAGGGTGCCAGTACTGATCTAAAGTGTCATTGGACGGACATGAATGCCTTACATTATGCTGTGTTCTTTGATTGTGCGGAGGTTGTAGAATTACTTTGTGAACATAATCCAGGTGGGGATTTACAGTATATGTACATGTATGTACTGTACATTTACATGGCATGTAGTACTTGGATTTTGACCAAAAATTTTGTCAAAAATTTAAAGAAAGAAATTTTCAATTTATAATTTTTTAATATGTACATGTACATGTACTTACATGTATGTTGTGTAGAAAGTTTGAGCTAATTTCGATTAAATTAGTTTTTTAATAAAATTTTAAAGTTACTAAAAAATTGGGTGAAAGTCCCTGTACTATAGTACAGGGATTTTGGCCAAATTTCATCAAAAATTAAAAGTATAAATTTCTCCATTTTTATAACTTTTTCTGATACATATACATGTACTTATGTTGCGTAGAAAGTTTGAGCTGATTCCGATCAAATTTGAATTTTTAATGAATTTTTAAAGTTGCTCAAAAATTGGGCGAAAGTCCCTGTACTATAGTA
>NW_003550690.1:0-3080 GCF_000090795.2 Amphimedon queenslandica | reverse complement strand
ATGTCAACTCATACAGAGCTTCTCCTTTATTGACATAAGTTTGGTATGCACTGTAGCACTTCGTACATAAGAACGCCTTCTTCAAGAGGGAATAGGCTTTACTGGTATGTAAAGCGTCTGAAGGACCATCATTTGATGCTTATCGCTTTAAAAGAAAAGTTGCAAGTGCATCTCCAATGTTACCTGACTTTATAAGGCACCTATTTCCAGTCACAGCTTCTATTCCACAGGAAATACAAAATTAAGAACTTGGAGGAGAGAAGCCATTTTTGATTTAACAAGGCGTGGTACCTATGACGTAAACGTGACAATGACATGACGTTTTGTAACACTGCAATCTGATCGGTACAGAGGATTCTCCGCGCGGAACAAAGTTCAGTAAGGGTGTGGACCACACCCTTCACCCAACGTCAACCCCAATGACTGTAGGCTGGAGAATGGTCTGGCTGCACAAGACTGAAAATAGTAAGGGCTGTTTCAACAGCTAGCATAGTACAGTTAGACACTCTCGCAATGTTATGAACTCTCTTCTACTTTGACACATATATATTACACTTACAGTAATTATAAAAGTAACAGATCAAAAAAGTTATGGGCGTAGTCTCCTATAATCAGGGCATCGTCAGTAGAGACACAAGTGTATTTGTCTTGTCAGTAGCAGAATTGTCACAAAACAATAATAAATGGGACTCATAAAAGGCAAAAGGAATCTTTTTGCTTTCTTTATGGTAAAATACTCTGAAAATACTTAGAACAAGATACACATCAAAGTTATCAGTGCCACAAAGACACTGCATAGGTCAGTGGGAACAAAAAATTGAGCTGACCCTTTAGACGGTGAATTTAATTTATTGCTTGTATTAAAGTACAACAATAGACACTGCACAGCTTCGTGGGAACAAAATTTTGAACAGACCCTATAGACAGTGAAATAAATTTATTGCATTCATTAATGCAAAATGTAATGCGCTGTTAAATTCTTGGCCATAAGCAGATATTAGTATTCACAGGTATCTGTGACCATTATTGACAGAGGGGCTCTAATGGCGCAAAAAATCAATTTTGAGATAAAAATACCTGGTTGTAAAGCAAGCTTAGCTCGTCCTATTTTTGAAGGTTTGAGCCCAATCTGCCTTATAATTGCTTAGTTACAGCACATCAAAGAGATAGAGGTAGTAGGAGCAGCCTAACTCATTTTGTGGAGAAAAACCACTTTAATGATGTTCTTAGAAGTATCTGTATTCTTTCGTGTCACAGGAAAGGAAAATGGCCTTCTTCTGCTTGCTGAAGGCTTCTTGTTCATATTACTGCACTTACTCAAGCTAAAAACACAAAAAGGTTAGTACTAGTTGTTATGTAAAGTCTGTAAGTACATTAGTATAGCCTGAGTAGTCAAGAGATACATTGTTTGCTCAAGCGACACAGCTAGCTTTAAGAACTCTTTGTTAGCTTGAGCGCTTTTGTGTTTGTTTAAAAACCTCAGAGTTGACTCGAAGGACCCTGTTTTAGCTTCAGCAACTTTTGGTTACCTTAAGACACTTGGTGTTTGCTCAGGAAACTCTGAGTTACCTAGAGCCACCTTGGGTTAGCTCTATAAACCGTGTTACTTCTAGCAACACCGTCAAGACACTAGACAATGTAGGAAGTTTAAAGACAGTAGGAAGCTTATTTTAAAATAATAATTATTGTACATGAGCATTAATGTGTGCAAGTGTTATTATTTGGCAGTGGCTATTCATCAAGAAACCAAATCTCCCTGGCTGAGCTATACATTCAGCAGTGGGCGTGTTCAGGGGCGTGACTCCATTTTTCTCCATAAAAGAGCTTGTGCGCATGCACAATTGTGCAAAACGGAAATGAGTCTTTTTATCAAGGAAACACTAAATCCTAATCCCAAAACCCTATGACAAAGATGTAAGAGAGGATGCTCTAAAAACGAAACACTAAACCGAAACCCCAACCCTACAACTCTGGAGGCTAAGATTTAAATGACGGTGTTATTTCCTGACCTATGCTCTAAAAAACTAAACACTAAGCCCTAATGCCAACCCTACAATGCCGGAAACTAAATGTAGGAGAGCATGTCTATTTCTTGATCTAAAGAAAGCCAAAAAAGCAGAAACTTATAAATTAAGTAAAATTGAAAAGTGTATGCGGCATAGTTTTACTCCG
Organism: Amphimedon queenslandica; assembly: GCF_000090795.2. Classification (NCBI taxonomy): domain Eukaryota; kingdom Metazoa; phylum Porifera; class Demospongiae; order Haplosclerida; family Niphatidae; genus Amphimedon; species Amphimedon queenslandica. Next base: position 908 of record NW_003550690.1, on the reverse strand, counting down.
TATAGTCCTGACTGGATTCGAACCACTAACCACATCCCTGCAATCCAGATGCACCTCTCCACTGCACCACCACAACCCTGCTGAATCAATGTCGCTAGTTGTTGTATTTATACTCGACTTTCATAATAAATCTATTATACTAGGGCATAGCCCCAGTATATACATAGAGGCAAAGTCCCTGCACGTCCACTGCTGGACATATATTTCTCAAAGACTGATCCGGTTACTGGACGTATAGACACTGCGTTATTATCATCATTTCCACTTAAGTGAAGGACCTCAATTCTAGGACCCTAAAGTGACACAAAAGTAAAGCAACGCACAAAGATACAAGTCAATCTCAGAAATGTGATAAGGTAAGTTTGAGAGAAAGTGCAATTGTATTGATTATACTGTACATGAGGGACAGTGTCGCAATGTGTATTGTAACTTAAAATGACTGTGATTGAGTGGCAGAGACATGTCAGTAAGTGACATAGATACATGAGAGTATCATGGGTGTTTGTATTGGTTACACTGTATATGAGGGTTGGTACATTAATGTGTATTTAAGTACATGTAAGTCACCATAACTGAGTAAAACTTTATTTTTGTAGTGAGTAAAGGACAGAGTGAACCTTCCTGTTTTTTCTTTAGTTTATCCTACTCTCTTTAACTCTACAGGTACGTCATAATTCTCCACTTGATTCTCAAGATGTCTCACTCCATTTTCTGGTAAGACAAATCCAATCATGTTTAAAGCTTTACTCATTCCACTTACGTCTTGATCTTGGCTTAACCCAGTCTCATCTAGGTCTGCTCTCAACATAGCTATCTCTGGGTCACCTCATCACTGCCTTTCCCATCGTCACTGCTCGTTTATTATACATAACAGTTTCTATAGATTGTTATTGTTAATAATAATAATT
>NW_003550688.1:0-3088 GCF_000090795.2 Amphimedon queenslandica | reverse complement strand
AGTGATTAAACCAAGTGTGAAAGCTGTTGTAGCAAAATCTTTATGGTTTCTGGTATATGCACTCAATGAGATGGACAACTGTAATTTTTTGTTCCCTTTTGTGCTTATTTCCTTTAACTTTTTAAGTACAGCTGATCCCCTCAAATCTCCCCATGTAATGTTATTGATAGTTGTAGTTGACAATGTTCCTAAAGGAAAGGAATCTTCACTTCCTTGATAGCACTTCCTTCTAGGCCAAATGCTCTGTGATATTGAACTTGGAGCCCACTTCCCTCTCAGAGCTTCTGTACTATCGCTCCATACTATCCTAAACACCATTCCATATATAGTAGTAGAATTTCCTTGCCATTCAGTATCTATGTCTACCATTTTTGCAAAAGGATGGTTACCACTGTCTAAAACTGCAGCTCCGATTACTTCATCGTCAGTCACTCCACTATCAGTTGTGACTCCTCTAACAAAAGTGTCTTGGATTGAGAACTCATTTGTACCAATATAGTTCCAATTACGATCAGAATCATCTTCAAACGAATTATCAATATTGGGATCAAAGTTGCAGCGATTATTATTAGGTGTAGAGGCATCTGCACGAAATTTTCCATAGAAATGAACCCTTGGAAAATCCAAGTATGATGCTTGTGAAAACGAAAAAATCCTGAAAAATATAATAATGAATAACATTAGCAGCCTTAATGTATCTGCCAACAGCATTAAGAGAGAAAAAGGCATGTCATGACCACTGAACTCACCATATAAAAGTAAGAAGAAGAGGTATAGGATTCCATGAAAGCAAGTTCATTTTTGATTAAAGCTGCATGTAGGCTATAGCTGCAGCACCAACAAGAGTAATGTTGTTGTAATTTCAAAAGTCTAACAGAGCTATTATATGCACATACACATGTACATATATGGTTCTAATAACAACTTTCTAAAAATAGAGACTATTTGCTAGTAAGACTTCCATTAGTTTAGATAATTGGCCTCACTCACTCTTTGCATAACTGTCTGCTTGAGTGTCTGTCTTTCAAGTAATAGGTTACAAAGACTATAACAGGAATGCCTATATTAGCCTTATAATTTTGACAGCTGTCATTTTGCTCTGGCTACATGCTAAGAATATGACACCATCAGATCAAAATTCAAATAAAGTGTTTAATACTAGAGAATTGGCACCATGCATTTGTTTAAAAAAACCAAAATCATAGTTCTTCCGTAAAAATTAAAGTTTTTCCTTTACAAAAAGCTTTCATAATGTAGCAACAGTATAAATATAGCTTTCCATAACAGCACTATAGGAAAACTTAAGGAGCGAGCCTAAGCAAGCAAAGCAAAAACAGTACTTTTTGCAATTATAGTTAAGTGAATCTAATAGAATATTGTCTTGATATAAACACTCATTTATAATAGAAATATGTGAACTAGCACTCTTCCTCTCTCTCACTTACATGTTCTACATACATATGTACATAAGTAGAGTGGCTTCAAAGTCTCTTTGAGCAATATCCAGTGCCTTACATTGTGGCTTTACCATTGTATTTATGATTGACTCCAAGGCAGGAAAAAGATAAAGCAATACATGTACATTAGTGGAGACATGGAGACATAGTGTGTACTGTATATACATGTATGTACATGGGAAATTATGAATTAACTATGCATGGCCTCCATCTACATGTTATTAGATCTACTGATTAAGTGAATATTATCAGTTAGCAAAACCAGTAGTTCATAATGTGCATGCAGTGAATGTGAGTGTAGTAGTTATAAATGTACAATGTACTTGTACTGAGAAATTTATCGTGTCATACATGAACATTTATGTGTGTGATATGTATGAGAGAAAGAAAGAGGGAGAGAAAGTGTGTTAAGTACAAGTATCTAAAAATAGAGATACACAGTATAATACAAGATATCATTGCATGTTAGATGGGACAATTAAAACTGTCAAATTTAATCATGATATTGTCCTAATAACAATAATACAAATTCTATACATATTCTATCTATACAGTTCTAGTGTGCATTACATGAGAGAGAGATTTATGTAGCTAGAAAAATGTAAAACATTATAAGGGACTCCTCTCCCCTAGCCATGTGATCATCATAATAATTGGGTTATTAAACTTTATAATAGTTAGACAACAACCGTATAGTCAATCCGTACAGACACACTTCATCATTAAGGGCTTCGCCCATTTAAAGAGGTAAGAGGGAAAAAGTGTGTGTGTATGTGTAGATTGTGCAAGCTGTGTCCATGAGGGCAATTAAATTTAAATGATGATAATAGAAAAATTAGTCCAGCTAATCCCACAATTATATGTACACCATTAGAGTAGTAAAAAGTACCAGTAGTAGTAAACCATTAGTATACCGTTAGCAGTAAAACCACATAAATCATACCACTGCTATACATTAGCAGTAAAACAACACCATTAGCAGTAAAATTATACCATTAGTAGTAAACCACACCACTAGTATACCATTAGCAGTAAAATTATACCATTAGTAGTAAACCACACCACTAGTATACCATTAGCAGTAAAATTATACCATTAGTAGTAAACCACACCACTAGTATACTATTAGCAGTAAAATTATACCATTAGTAGTAAACCACACCACTAGTATACCATTAGCAGTAAAATTATACCATTAGTAGTAAACCACACCACTAGTATACCATTAGCAGTAAAATTATACCATTAGTAGTAAACCACACCACTAGTATACCATTAGCAGTAAAATTATACCATTAGTAGTAAACCACACCACTAGTATACCATTAGCAGTAAAATTATACCATTAGTAGTAAACCACACCACTAGTATACCATTAGCAGTAAAATTATACCATTAGTAGTAAACCACACCACTAGTATACCATTAGCAGTAAAATTATACCATTAGTAGTAAACCACACCACTAGTATACCATTAGCAGTAAAATTATACCATTAGTAGTAAACCACACCACTAGTATACCATTAGCAGTAAAATTATACCATTAGTAGTAAACCACACCACTAGTATACCATTAGCAGTAAAATTATACCATTAGTAGTAAACCACACCACTAGTATACCATTAGCA
>NW_003550687.1:0-3088 GCF_000090795.2 Amphimedon queenslandica | reverse complement strand
TTTAATTAAATAGTCTAGTCAAACTTGAGTTCACAGTACAACTTCATTGGCCATTTTTGCTTTTGTTTGTGATTTTTGAAAGTTTTTGCCAAGTTTTGGTACCACCCAGGTACTGTATAGCTGCTTAATTTTGAGGGTACAATTTTTGCTGTTTTGCAGGTTTTCCATATCTGCAAAACTTAATTCGTAAAATTATTCGTATCACCCTATAAACATGTGTACTTTAAAATAAAAACCATGAAAGTTAACTCACTAAAAAAGACTTGTGGCCTGACTCGCAAAAGTTTATTTTGTGGCTATACAGTATTAGGGTTTATGTGTCTATTATTTATTTCATGAAAGACTAAGTTTTTTATAGCCAGGGCCACAAATCTAAATATTATTGGCTCCCTGCATGCAGTAGTAGAGAACTGTAGATGCAGCCTGACCATACCAGTGATAGTAATGTGGAAAGTTAATTAGCAAGTTATTGGCGATATGTATTACGTAGAATTGTAGATGTATGTGACAAAATATAATTATTATATAGTATTAATTAACTAATCTAAATTTTTAGTTACATAATAGTTAGCCTGGACCTCTGTTGTCAACTGGCCATTAGTAAAATATATGTATCTTGTTGATTCATTTTTAGCGCATTTGTATATAGTGTGTGGGTGTCTAAAGGCACTAGTATACTACTTAGCCTCTTTTATAATCCATTAACCCTCAAAATCTGTAGCTTATCTATAAGTATATCATGTATATGAGACAGAGATCAGGTAATAGTTGTATCACTTCATGTAAACCACGGAATCTATGCAACAGCCAATTAAAAACTACTGAACAGCACTGCTACGACAATCAGTTCTTATAGATATTTCTAATTACATTTGTAACACAAAATTAATAGGATAAAAATTACGTAATACTATGTTGAAGTTATTTGACAATAAAATAGACTTGAATAGAATTAAATGTTACAAAAGAATTCAACTAATACAGAAAATACAACTAAAATGAGGACACTATATTTGATAAGAATAGTAACAAAAGGACTTTTTTGTTTAAATGTACAACAAATGGAACCTCATGAGTAGGGTGAATATATCCCTACAAACAGGTCAAAGTTGTCCCACAGCTTATTGTACAGAACAAAAAGAGTAGAGCAAGCATAAGGTTAAGACAGAAATTAAAAATAGTTTGTAAACATATAGTAATGAAAGAATAACTAATAGTCATCTTCAGTATACTAGTGTACACATTTGTGTGAAAACAAAAAATAAATAGGGCTAAAGGCCCCCAACAGAAAATATTATACACAGTATTTCATCAGAAGTGGCTCAAAAAGAACATTTTCCGATACATACATTTAATTCAAATAATGAGTTGATTCAGGGGCTCCTGGTTGATTCTAATCAAACTTAGATTTCTAGATTTTTAAAATAGTGTAGTTAGCCTTGTAATAGATGTAGTTGTAATTAATTAACCTTGCCACACTTAAGCAAATTTGCTGGGGTATATAAGAAAACTAAGTTAAGACAGGAAGTATACATTATAAACCAATGGCCAGAGTTAGCTTAAGTAATTATTCCTATCCTATCCTGATGCTATGTTAACTCTTCATTAGTCTGTCTTGCACTTCCTGATCTTAACGTTATAGGCAGCTAGTATTTTAAAAGCAGGAATAATTATGTTTGCATGCAACTAGAAGAGGTGAGTGAATGTGTCTTCTACAACTTAGAAAATCTCAAGCTTTTATGTCTATACCCATAATTGCATTTGAAACTACACTTTGATATAGCCACACCTTTTATCACCAGTACTGTACTGTACTGCAATGTCTGCATGCAAAAAATTTTAAGTGTGCACTTTATGTAATACTATCGGTTATTATTAATACATTGTATTATAACTTTGTTAATGTTATCATTGATGTTTATTATTAGTGCAATATGCCATAATTTATCTCAGTACTGCATATACTAGTAACTCTTTTTGTAAAAATATAGATATGTACTTTTGGACCTAGTTTAATAATGCATGCCCTTATCACTTCACATTCTGAAGTCACCCACATATTTGGTAATGATGCTAAAACGATTTAAAGGAGATGTCATGATGCAGCTTGTGGAGGTACGCTCAACTTTAATTGGCATAAAAGAGAAGAGGAAGGAATCAGTTTTCTGACATTGACGGACTATATGAGACCTACATAATTCTTGCAAATATTTATTATCATTGTTGTTGTCATCAAGTTTCACAGGAGCAACAGAAACTGTTGATACCTATAGACACAAAACAAACTAAAGAGAGAAAATAAAAATAAACAAAAGATAAGCAAAACAAGAAGTGAATGTTTTTGACAAAACAAAACTGAGAAGAGGGAGAAGTCTTGCTTTTGCCTGTAAACTTAGAAATGTTTAAAAGTTCAGCTGTGTATAGTTTGATTCAAAACTTGTTTAATAAGCTGCTGTTCATAAGTATGGTTTCTGGAAACCTTTTTTGACTGTAGTCTATAAAAGTAGACTACAGATTAGTTGTACAGATATTCATTACTACTATTCATTCAATTTTAGTAATTCAAACTAGAGTAGACTATTATAGCAATTTATTGCTCTCAATATTACTATACTATAATAAATTCAGTTGTAGCAATTCAGAACTAGTAGACTTGTAGCAATTCATGCATCAATTGCTACAATTTGTGCTAGCTAATGCTTTTTATGTGTAGTGAAGTTTGTGTGACTTGTCTCAGGGTACAACTCATGCACAGTAGGTATGTAAATATGTTGCACTATTTTTTTTCTTTAGGAAAAATGTTGCAGTTTGTCTTTTTGATTTTGCTCCTTTCTGCTTCCGTTCAATTCACTGAGTCCTGCACTGATGGCTCAGTTAGACTGGTAAGTCCCTTGTATTATTATTATTATTATTTAATAAAATAAAATTATACTTATTAGGCAAATCCAAGTCTTTCATATGGAGCAGTTGAGGCTTGCACTAATGGATCCTGGGGAAGTATATGCAGTGATTTTTGGAATAATAATGATGCCAGTGTGGTGTGCAAGCAACTAGGATATTCTCCTTATGGTATGACAGTATCATTCAA
>NW_003550686.1:0-3091 GCF_000090795.2 Amphimedon queenslandica | reverse complement strand
TACATTTTCTGATACATATTGATGTACTTATGCTGTGTAAAAAGTNTGAGCTGATTCCGACTTCAATATTTCGAGTTATGGCCATTTTAAGAAAGTAGTAAATTTTCTGAGAAAAGCAAAGACTATGATTTTTTCCAAAAATTGACTGCGAAATGACTCTCAACTTTTTATTACATTTTCTGATACATACATTCATCTACGCATGTAGTTATTATTAATTATTATTATTATTTATTTATTTACTTATTTATTTTTCCATTAGATTGCTAGACTCTCTATGGTACCACAGGACCAGTTGGTGTCCCTCTTACAACATATTGTTCTTGGTTGTGTTAGTGACAGTGTCACTGACTCACTGGCCCACACTAACCTACTCTATCGTATCATCGAACTACTCACTAAAGAGGACTGGTAGGGATTCAATGTACATGTACATGTACTGTAATGTATTGTATAGCAAGATATACCTTAGAGTGACTTTTAATTGTGGGTACTAAATTTTGCAATTTTAGCACAAGGTAGATTTTGCTGGTATTAAAAATTGTGATTAAGTAATTATTACTAATACATGGCATCATGATGTCATTATTAATAATTGCGTGTATTAATAATTGCGATTTTTAACCCAAACGCAAAATTCGCAATTAATAGTACCCACATTTAAAAGTACCCTTAAGGTACATGTACTGTAATGTATTGCATAGCAAGATATAATACATGTACATGTATACATGTGCAAGATACAGTGTATACAATATTTAAGATACATGTACATGTATGTATACACATCTACATGTACATGTACATTTGTATTTTGTGGCACCATTTTTTTGATTATTTGAAATTTACAATTTGCTACTTTTTGGCCATTTTTTGTATCGCCATGCATACAGCTGGAAATTTTGAGTGATTTGTACATGTACATGTATAGGCTTAAATTTTTTTGGCCATTTTTTATTATGCATGGATGGTTTTACACATGTTCATACATGCATGTGTACATGTATTGTTATTAATCTCTTATCTCTCCCTCTAGCTGTATTTCCTCTCATCTCTCTCAAGTCCTCTTAGTCAATTTGATTCCAATTGGTAAGGACCTCATTAAGACACTCCATCACTTGGAAGGAAAGCAGTACACAATATTCAAGGATTACTTTCAATCCTGTGTCCTCCTGGCTGGGAACAGATCACAGAAAGGACATCTTGAACTAGTTAGAGCTGCTTCTGACTGGCTACCATTATGGTAACTGTATCTTATTAATAGTGTTTGTATTTTATGTCTCTTTCTCTCCCTCTCTCTCTTTCTCTTTTTAGTTTTGATTTGGTTAAGAACAACAGTACTGAATGGAAGAATAATAATGAAGTAAAAGCAGCAACACATATAGCATTGTACATGTTTTGGGAATTATTGCAAATTTGGATTTTTGGTCATTCACAAAAATTAAAATCTCTAATTTAATTTGATTGTGAAATATTTGAAGAATAGATCCCCAAAAATTGTAGTCTAAAAATGCATGTACAATGTACATGTATAATGTACTTTATGTACATACATGTACATTATGCATGTACATGTATGTACATTATACATGTACATGTACTGTACATGTGCATAATATACATGTACATGCATGTACATTTTATTTATTACATTTCCTTGTTAGATATTGTTACCATTGTACACAGTACTCAACTATGTGTCCAGCCTGTCCTCAGCAGCACAGCTACTCACTAACAAGTAATTAACTCTGACCACACCCACCACGAATAATTAATTAATTAATAGGGAGGCGTGTACCGAGAGAAGAGCTCTAGCTGCCGAGGATGATTATGCAATACTGGTAAGTCACATGATCCTCACATGACTGTTACCATGACAACTATAGATTGAAGAGGAAGAGGATGACTCCGCCTTACTTGACGAAGAAGAAAATGAATGCTCCGTAAGTTACATGTACATGTATAGGATCTCGTTACATGATAATTGCCATATTAGGAAGAGGAGGGTCTCAATGAGAAGCTGTGTACGTTCACAGAGACTAAGAGAGATTTTAAGAACCAGCACTGGTATCACTGCCACACTTGCAAACTAACTGATGGGACTGGCTGCTGCAGCATCTGTGTTAAAGTCTGTCATAAGGTGAGTTAGGGTAGGGCAGTAAGCAGATCATGATGTGATCATTTTCAAGAAAAACAATAAAACACACTAACACAGCATAATACATGTCAGATAAAAACACAAAAAATATGTAGTAATAAGTACATGTACATGCACAACAAATAATAATATGTAATGCACATATATACAAGAAGGGAGGAAGATAGAAAGATAGAGTTAATGAGACACATGCCCTTCAGCAAGAGCAAATTTTTCATGTATAAAAATTGTCACATCATTTGGATTCACGATTTTACAATTTTTGAGTCAAGATACACGTACATGTATTACAATCTTTGACAGATTAGCTCGCAGAACTAAAATGTAAAAATTGATTTCCACAAAATTTAGTACCTTGAAAATTGCATACATTACATGTACATGTACCTATTACACGTACCTTGAATACCTTGAAAATTGCATTTATTTGTACATATACAATGTATACCTATCACTTAATATTATTTACATGTACATGTACTATTTATCATTGCTTTCATTATGTTGCTTAGGGTCATGATGTCACCTATTCAAAGCTTGGCTCATTTTTCTGTGACTGTGGAGCTAAAGAAGACGGGAGCTGTAAAGTACGACAATAATACAATACCGGTATATAATGTAACCACACCCACTTTACAGGCTCTGGTGAAAAGAAGACGCAAGTCAGAGGACAATGACTCGTCATTTGGAGAACCCACCGGCCACTCCATAGCACCCAAACACACCGGGGGCAGACACAAGAGGAAGAAGAAGGGAACAAAGTGAGAGGGATAGAGGGAGGGAGAGATGGTTTAGCTGCTGTACATGTACATGTTTCATGAAGAATTTGCGGACGATTTATTTTGACTTTTTACTTATGCATAAGAGCACAAAATTTGAACCTGTAAAGACATGTACATGTATATGTATGATGAAATTCACTTCAAAATTTAT
>NW_003550685.1:0-3091 GCF_000090795.2 Amphimedon queenslandica | reverse complement strand
TTTTGATGCATATCATGAAGGATTTCTGCCATGATAGCTCAGCAAGTGTCTATGCAAACACAGTATCATTTTATGGTATGATTAGCAAGGTTTACTCATCACAAACAACTACTCATCATAAAACAACGCCCACGCAGGTAATAGATCACGTGACTTAAAGTGTCGTTGCCATAGATATTAGAGTTAAAACGCATAATAGCTCTTCTGGGTCCCGGCTATCTAGTATCTATTGCCGGGTTGCCGCGCCCTGCTAGTGCTATCATTTGTGCTATGCTGCATGGCAGCCCTGATAGCTTGGTTGTTTAGATCTAAAAGTAAGTCCTAATGTTACTATTTTAGTATCATGTACTGTCAAATATTGATAGATCTGAAAAAAAGAGCTGCTCACCGCACTGTATCAGTAGGTGATTCACTGTATGTGTGGGCTGGTGATCAGGATGATTTACCTGAAGCACATGATAGTGAAGAAAAGAGAAGGATCACTAGTAATATACAGCACTTTACTCCTTCAACTGGTCAATGGATCACTAGAGATACTACTGGTACTCCTCCATTAGGTGTGAGAGCATACTGCTGTACTGCAATAAATGATCAATTGTATTATTTTGGTGGCTATTGTGGCCATGACGACTGCTATCACAACAGTATTACACAACTGGATACCATTAGTCTTCAATGGAGAGAATTAGAGCCAACTGATGCAACTAGACCAGTTATGATGAGAGGTTATGGTGGAATGATATCATTTGAACATGATGGAGTACACCATTTACTAATGATAGGAGGACTAGGATCCAAACCAGCTATACAATTACCTCATTATAAATATGATCAGACATTTAATGGAAACTGGCGTACTAATGAACACTCAATGTATAATCTATCATCAAGTAAGATTTTATATTACTGTTTGAAATTATGTTAATAATAATAATTTAGGAAAATGGAGTAATCCTTCAATCATTGGTCAGTGTATACCACCTGCCAATAGCTTCATCATTGAAAAGATCAACAACACTAGAGCTGTTCTGTTTGGTGGATTAGAGACTGATGATGATGCTAAGACTACTGCCACTAACCATATTTATATATTAGAGATATCAATCAGCACTGTGGTATGTTAAATTATGTGTACTGACTACTAACTACTCAATGTATGCACAAAACACACACATACCACATGCACACACTAATGTCATACTGTATGTTGGGAAGTTTTGGAAGGAATTAAATTGGTGAATTGGCATTTTGATAGTAATTTGCCAAAATAAAAATCCGCCATTTTGAACCATTATACGTACATGCATGCTCAATGGCACGTGGCTACAAATTGACCAAATTAAAATCTGCCAATCACCTAAAATTTAGCAATTCACCAAATTTTACTTCTTCCAAAATTTCCCGCTATACGGTAGTTAATGGGTGTGGTTATTTTATTTTAGTTCTGGCAGTGTATAAAGAAACCTGAAGCAATAGACCAATGGCCTGTGGGTAGATGCCTTCATGCAGGTGCTGTTATTGTAACTGGATCAGACTGTCCTATGCTAGTGATAAGTGGTGGGGAGGATAAGAATGAAGATACATTAGATGATTGTTGGATCTTTAACATCACTCAACATTCCTGGATAAAGGTATGTTAGATATTATTAATAATTGATCTGTACAGTGAGATACATGTAAATTATTAATTTATTTCTATTAACAGTTAGATGTACCTCACTCTGTTACTGTTAGTAAGAGATTTGGTCATTCTCTTTCAGTGTTCATTATGAGTCCTCATTGTGTCTGGATAATAACTACTGGAGGATGTGTTGATAAGAGAGGGACATTAGTCACTAATCCTAACATTGTTATGTTAACCGAACTAGGTCAGTGTATTAGCTAAACCCAGTAATGAATACTATTAATTACATAATTATTATTTCTGTTGATGTAACATATAGTGGGAAGTTTTTGAGGGACTTAAATTTGGCGAATTGCTAAATTTAGTGATTGACAAGTTTTAATTTAGTGAATTTGTGGCCATGTGCCATTGAGCATGTACATAGTGGCTCAAAATGGTGAATTTTATTTTGGCGGTTTTTATTTTGGCGAATGGCTATCAAAATGCCAATTCACCAAATGTAACTCCCTCCAAAATTTTCGCTATATGGTACTTAATGTTGCATTAAATCCAATGTCTTTAATTAAAATTTATTATTAATATTGTATTTTAGTTACTAAAGGAGAGTGGACAGTAGGTGATACATTAGATACCAATGGTATGAATAATGAAGAATACAAGAAGAAGTATCAGCAGCAACTACAGACAGGAAGAAGAATATGGTTGGAGGAGTACCAGAAACCAAGAAAAGGAGATACAGCTGATATTGAGCAAACTGTACAAGCTCTTATGAAGAGTCTTGAAGAGAAGGAGAGAGAAGCACAAGTTTATCATCAACAATTGGAACAGAAGGAAAGAGAAGAAGCAGAGAAAGATCAAGAAATAAGAAGATATTGTCATCAGCTACAAGAGAAGGATAAGGAGCTACGTCAGTCTCAAGAGGCAGTTCGTAGGGACCAGCAACAAGCACTTACTGATGATCACTGGGTTATTAATAAAGATGAGGTGACTTTGACAAAGGAGGAGTTAGGAAAAGGATCTTATGGTTTTGTTACAGTTGGTATCTTTAGAGGTTTAAGTGTAGCTGTCAAGTCACTTCATACTATCATCATCTCAGATTACAATCGAGGTCTCTTCTCCAGGGAAATGAGTATAGCATCACGAGTACGTCATCCTAACCTGGTCCAGTTTATTGGTGCAACTAAAGTGGGTAATCCTCTTGTCTTGACCGAGCTGATGAGCACTAGTCTTTATAAAAAGCTTCAGGAGACTAAGTTAACGAATCAACAGATTCTGAGTATTGCTCAAGATGTAGCTTTAGGCCTCAACTACCTTCACCTGTTTAAGCCTCAGCCTATTATTCACAGAGATGTGAGCAGTCCTAACGTATTATTAAAGCCTTGCACTGGAGCTGCTGGTTATGAAGCTAAAGTAGCAGATTATGGTACAGCTAAAGTAGTGCAAGCTGAGAATACTGGTACTGTTATG
>NW_003550684.1:0-3092 GCF_000090795.2 Amphimedon queenslandica | reverse complement strand
GGCAATTATCCTATGATAGCACTGTATCAAGCCTTCATCTTTGATGCAGTGGCATAGGATTTCTTATAACTCCAGTTTGCAAGTACCCTCTTGTTTTCTTTAGTCTTTTCCAATTCGCCCATTTTTAATGTTTTTTATTTACTTGTTTACTCTTATATTTTGTTAATTATTAATAATTTCACAATTATTAATATTGAGATTATTGATTAGTAAATAAAGGCAGGGTATTATAGGCCATCACATGAGGTTTCTACATAGAGGGGGTTTTGGGATCTCATATTGGATGGTGATTAGTTAATTGCTGTGTGGTGTCTCTACTGTCTGATAATGACGAAAAATTTAAGGCAGAGGATGTTCAGGGTCTGTGGAGATTTGCTGGAGGTCATAGACATACTAGAGCTATCCACCAGCAGTCATTTCTATCCACAAAACCGGCCCCACATCACTCCCTGAAACAGTGGGTCTACGTCTACTCTGCGCTCCCTACTTAATCATAGCAGTGCCGAGAGACCCATGGAAGGGACATTGGATCATGTTGGTGGTGCTGGTGGATTGAGACCTACAGCTGAGCGTTGAAGTCCAAGTACGTCGCTTGCTGATTTGGGAAGGATGTTTAACTTCAAAGCCAGTAACAGTTTTCAGTGTAGTCAGAAAGGGAAGCTTAAGACCTGAAAGCATACTTTTGTCAGTCTGGCTCAGCCTGAACTTCTTCTGACAGCATAAAAAAGGCCTGCCAAAAGATTGCAGGCCTTGGTCAAAAGTGGTGCTCTGTTGCTTTAGAGAAATTCAGATGCTGATAAATTTCATGATTCTCTAATAAAAAATTTCTCTAAGCTCCATGAAGGAAGGGGTTTCGAACTGTTGCAGCAGAGGTCCAACAACAGTCGCCATCTGCAGGTAATCCCTATACCACAATTTGGCTATGACGTTGAATTTCTACAATAGGTTGTGGCTGTAATGAGTATTAGTCTCTGGTACTGTAACACTATTGGATTGTAATCATTACTGTATTGTTATCTTGTTGTCATTTTAATTTATGGTTTCATGTATGTGTGTCTTGCGCATGCCCAGTTGTGACTAGCATGTGATACTAATTTTCAATGATTGTAACTCTCTGTTCTTATCAACTTTTTGTTTGGAAGAACATTACTTTTAACACCTACGAGTAGCCACGTTACATTGGTACAGTGGGTAAACGTCCTTTTATATTAACTGAGAATGGCTAACAAACGCTTAATTCTTCCCAATACTGTCTCTGGTTCAGAGTCATGGGACCAGTGGATTATTCACTTTGCAAATTATGCGACTGTTAATGAATGGGATGATGGAAAGAAGTTGGCTTTGCTTACAGTGTGACTGCTGGGCCGTGTTCAGTCTGTATTTCAGTGACCCCCGCATGACAAAAAGGACACCCACGATAATGCCGTGGCTGTTCCGAAAGAGTACTTTGACTCACCTGGAAGTGTTATTTGTATCTGACCAAGTTATCTAGTAGAAAGTGTTGTCATACAGAGTCATGGGTTGACTACAGTGAAGGATTATGGAATTTGGCTGAGAAAGCCTACCCTGACCTAGACAAATCAGCTACTGAACAAATTGCATTGACACAATTGCTAGCTAGCATTACTGAAAGCCAAGTGGCTTTTGCTGTGAAACAAAAGATGCCAAGAACTCTGGACAAAGCTGTGACTATGGTCATGCAGACTAAGGCTCATTTCACTACTTCTCGTATTGACTCAACTAGTGCAGCTGCAGTGGCAGCTACAGCATCAACATCAGCAATTGAGAAGTTCATTGATGCAGTCAAAATATTGACAGGAAGACTAGTGAAGCTGGAAACCAAGCTAGCTGTCAGCAACAGACCTTTGAGGTCACAGTACTGACCCAAAGACCACCTCCAAGAAGGGATCTGCAGTCCATTTTATGTTTTAATTGTCAACAGCCTGGTCATTTAGCTAGAGGTTATTTGGCTCCTAAGAGACAAGGAAACATGAAAGCTTCAGCCCAGGAAAGCAAGCATGATAGGACCAAGGGTATTACAATGGCCCTAGATAAACAAGGTACATCCCCTGCATTTGCTCTTTCATCTGTCAACCCTTCTCATACATTTCATGTCCCTGTCTTCATTTGTGATTATGAATGCTCATTTTTAGTTGATATTGGTGCTGCTGTTACTTTGATAGCATCTTCCATCTGGGAAAGGTACTGTGCTTCTTCATTTAAGTTATTAGAAGTGCCACACCAGTTAGTCAATGTCACGGGGAACCCCTTGCAAGTTCAAGGATTAGCTCAGTTGACACTAACTATACGTGAGAACTCCATTCATACCATAGTTATAATTGCGGATCACCTTGCAGAACATGGCATTATTGGTTTGGATTTCCTTAGAACACATTTGTGTACCATCAATTGCAAATCAAAAGTTCTACACTTTCCTCTGGTCCAGCAAACCATACCACTACAGCCTGAAGGATAAGATGTCAGAATAGAAGCAGTACTCGAGAGCACTGTTAAGATACCACAACAAACGGAAGTGGAAGTGTTTGTACTGGCAAACAATTTTGAACAGCAAAGGGGTTCATGGTTTCTAGAGGATAACATTGCTCAATCTTGTCAGCAGGCAATTACAGCTCAGTCCAGTGTCTTTCCAAAAAAGCGCCTGGTTACACGCCTCATTAACACTAATAATCATCCATTGCTCATAAGTAAGGGTTCTAAGATAGCTTTTTTTTGTCGGTTAGCTCAAGATTCCTTTGTTTCAGAAGATATTCCCCCGCCATTGCCTAAAGAGGTCCCAGAAGTCAAGCAAAAATTATTGTGGGCCTTAGCCCAACAAGGACAACGCTTGAATAATTCACAAAGGCAGCAATTGTATCTGATCCTCTGTACATATGCTGACTTATTTGCCATTTATGATAGTGAACTGGGACGAACAGGAGTCATTAAACATAGTATTGACATGCAACAGTCACCACCAGTACTTATTCTACCTCGGAGGTTACCTAAATATTATGAGGGCAAGGTTACTGAGATGTTACAGAGGATGTTGCGACAGAAAATTATTGAGCAATCCACAAAGCCCTTGGTCATCA
>NW_003550683.1:0-3094 GCF_000090795.2 Amphimedon queenslandica | reverse complement strand
TCATATTTTATATATTTATAGTATATGTATTTATTTATTTATTTATTTTGTTTATTTGTTTGTTTGTTTGTTAAAGTTGAGCAGACCACTTGCATGGAGAACCTTCAAAGTTTACTGAATCACAAGAAAGAGCTGTACAAGAAAGGTTAGTATTATTATCATTATCATTATCATTATTGTTGTTGTTGTTGTTGTTGTTGTTGTAGTTGTTGTTGTTAGATATGCAAGGAATGGACAAAGGTTATTTGTATTACCCATTCTACCAGGCACCAGCAAGGTACGGAAAGAAAGAGGGAGGTGTGGAGGTTAAATTATTTTATTATTATTAATTGTAGTTGGGCTCCAAAAGGACAGCTGGTGGCTCACATTCATGATCACTTACAAGCAGTGAACAAGTAATGACTTTAGAATATTATAACAATTGAAAATTTACAGTAATAATATTTTAAAATAAGTACCAAGCAATATCATTACTGTATACTGTAATGATATTTTTACATGTACATATTCCACATGTACATGTATATACGTGTACATGTACATGTATGTTCTTTTTCTTTCTCAGGATAAAGGTCATTCCTGATAGTACGTATTTTGTGTCATTCTCTGACGACAGTACAACTAAGATATGGGATGTGAATAAAATGGAGGGACTACATGTGATCAATAAACCAAGACTAGTGTACAGTCAGCAAGGTAAGGGAGAGAGAGGGAGAGAGGGAGGGGGAAGGAAAGGAATGATCCTTGCTAATCGAAGGCTTACCTTTTGTACATTCTCCTAGATATTTATTTAATTATTTATTTAATTATTATTTAATTATTATTATTATTAACTTGATAGGTGGTAAGATAAAGACTGGTTGCTATTGTATGGGTAATCAAAGTATAGTGGCAGCATCTTCTAATGGAACTATACATGCTTTCAAGTAATGAATTGATGATCACAATTACATTGTATTACTAGTATTATTACTGTCAGCTTAAGAGTGTAGATTGTCTTTCCTGTATAGACTTTAAATAACATGCATTTCCTTTGTATCTGCTCTGTCTTTTGTCCTTGTTTGTACTGTAGAATTTCTTAAATTTTTTATACAAATAATGCATTATTTTGTCATTGTTTTTATTATTATTATTATTATTATTATTATTATTATTATTATTATTAGTATTGACCGTGAGCCCAATTCCAAACAGAAGGCACTAAAAGCTAAAGATGTCCTCCGGTGGGAGTTAGACCCTTCTCTTCATGGCAGTGTGGTGGAGATGACTGAGATGACTTGTGGGGGACAGAACGTGTTAGCTTTTGTTACAACTAAAGGTCACCTCTGTGGCCTTGATCTAAGGACCCCTAATCTAGCATGGGACCTTGAGAATGACCCAAGACACGGTAAAGAGTGTTTACTTAAGAAAGCAGAAGCTTTAGTATAGTATATATTATTATTATTGTTATTATTATAGTTTGTGGTTTTTTCCTAGAATTTGTTTCAAAAAATCTATTACATTTTTAATGAATTATTGATACTCTTAAGCTTTTATTGCATCATGACAGGGACTTATATAGAACTTTTGTTGTTAGTGTTAGTGTTATTATAAACTTTATTTTATGTAGAAAGTTGGAGCAATACCAGTTATGCTTGCATGTACATGTACATGTACATGCAATTTTTAGAATGCAAAAAATTATAAAAATAAAATGTATATATATATATATATAGACTTATATAGGACGCTTATTGTTATTGTTGTATTATAGACTTTGTGTTATGTAGAAAGCTGGACCAATTGCAGTTATTTTCACATGCATTTTTTAGAATGCAATCTTCTCCAATTTTGTAACTATTATTCACAATTAATTGTATGCTCTGTTTTTACTTATTAGGTTTAATGCTGTCCATGGCATTGGATCCGTTCCAGAACTGGATTGCACTTGGTACCAGTCTCGGATATCATATAGTATGGGACATGAGGTTCCAGCTGCCGATATGTAACTGGAAACATGAAGGACATGGACGACGTAAGAACGATAATAAATATTCATGACTACTAATAACTATTAATAACTATTAATAACTAGTTCAATAACTATTTATAACTAAATATACTAATAAATTCAGATATTGACTATTAAAAAGCTATTACCATATTGTCTCTCTCTCTCCCCTTTCCACAGCTTATGTTCATCGTATACAGCAGCTCAGTTCTCATCCCAATCAGCTTCAGACTGTTCTATCAGCAGCCAGTGGTAACAATGAGATATCAGTCTGGGATATGGAGACTTCAACTAGAAGACAGATGCTTTGGGCTAGCCCTACACAACCGTTTGGCCCCATGACTGAAAACGTAAGTACAAACAAACCTGTCTATTCTAGACACCTTGGTACCCAATAATACCCTCCTGATTATGAGCCTGTCCTTATTTCAGAGGTTCATTAATACACATTACTATTGTATTGGGACTGATACTACCTGTCCTGATTATAGAGGTGTCCTTATTTTAGAGTGTCCACAATAGCAGGAGGTTATACTGTATTGCTTGTTTAATAATAGTGTTATTATTAAAAGTTTTGTAAGATGACATCTTTATCTCTCCTCTCTCTCTCTCTCTCTCTCTTCCTTTTTTCTTTCTTTCTTCTTCTCTAGCCTCAGCAGCACAACAGTGTTCGAGCACTACATACTTGTGTTGTTGGTAATGACCCAGTCCTCCTCACTGGAGGCACTGACAGGTTCATCAGGTTATGGCATCTCAATAATCCTTCGGAGTCCAGCTGTATAGTGAAGGCTGGGGTTGGATCTGAGAAAATTGACATATCTTATAGGTACATCATAAACTGTAAATACATGTACATGTATGCAAGTAGAGCTGATTTTAATTGAGAATGATTTTTCATAGAACTTGACAAAAGTCCATGTACTATATACATGTAATGCAAGGAAAGAATTCTTTAGTTTTTATAATATTGTCTGATACATATACATGTTCTTATGTTGTGTAGAAAGTTTTGGCAGATTCCAATTAGAATTTAATTTTTTACGAATTTTTAAAGTTGCTCCAAAATCAGGTCAAAGTCCCTGTACTATTAATTTTTTTCCTATC
>NW_003550682.1:0-3095 GCF_000090795.2 Amphimedon queenslandica | reverse complement strand
AAGATAGGTCATGCAACCTTGAATGAGACCTATGTTGGTAGAAACGTGGTAGTGAAGACGTGCAAGGTTCCAATTTTTGGACCTATACCTAACAAGCACATTGTGCGAAGCTTCAACAGGGTTTGTTGTGACTTTACCTATTTCAGGATGTATCAATACATCAGCCAGACCTGCCTTTTCTTGACACTCTAACTTGTAAGCTAGGGTATGAAAAGGACACTTCAAAACTTGGTCACTTTTGTAAGGTTTTCCATGGCATTTTAAATTGTATTTATCTGTACAAGAACCACAGCTACACACTACTAATGGGTGAAAATCACACTGGCCACCATCCCATTGGTGTTCATCCTGAAAGTGGTGCAATGCCAAGTTCATTAATTTCTCTGAGAAAGCATTGGGGTCTGTGCCAGCATTCGTAAGGCACATCTGAAATGAGGCTTTGGCTTTTCTAATGAACTTCTCAGTGAGGCAACCACAATGCTTGGCATGCTTTTTCCCCTTGCAGTAGCATTCTACTCTAACACCATCATTAGTTGTCATTTCTTTTAATTTACGCAATTTGTCTAACTTTATAGCATGATTCTTCGCCACATGATTGCCACACCGCAATACCCGACAAAGTGGGAAATGTTTCAAGACAACATTCTCAGATGTGCTGTCTCCGTCTTGAATGTGGCATTCCACATTCATTTGATCCTTGACCATGAGCTTGAATACTTCGTTAGCACCGAAACCTTCTGCTGCTTTTGATGTGCCTTCATATATGTCATCTTGACACAAATTGTCACTTCCCTTTTGACAAATGTGAAAATAATACAAAAGAGCACCAGTCAAGTAATTTCTGACAGTGTATGTGCAGTTTCGGCTAAAACTGCCTCTAGTCAGCCAAACCGCATCGCCACAGGTTACAGCCCTCTGCCATGGACCGTCATAGATAGAGGAGACAATGGTTGTTGCAAGTACCAATGACGAATGAGTAGGACATAAGGAAACAGGAGAAGGGAGGACAGAGAGATCATGGCTGGTTTTACACAGCAACACAAAACTCATCTGTTTTTAGTGCTAATATTAATAGGATACACATAGAACATAGTTTTCTTCCATAGAGTACTATCAAGATTCTAGCACAGTTTTCATTTCTTTCAGTGTAAACAGAAGCATAAAACATGCACAAAGCTCAATATTTGCATTCTTATTCTTGCCATGTAAATGTAACCTATCAAGGTGTTAACAGTGCTAGTTGATTTGGTCAATGCAGTGGGAAATGCAAGGACTACCCTTTTGACAACAAGATACAACACATGACAATTTATTGGCGAGGAATTGATTTTGTTGATTGGCGGTTCTATGAAGAAATCGCCAAAAAAATCCGCCATTTTGTTTCATACTGAGCACGCTCAACGGCAAATTATGGCACATGGCACAAAATCGTCACTATAAAATTTGCCAATAAATTTCTACAGGCAAATTCAAATATATATCTTATTGTCTGAGCACTCTATAGCTATGTTTCTTCTTCTAGCAACAGATAAAGTTGCTTTCTTTCATATAGTTATGCTTTTGTAGCATCTTTTGGTACCAAAGCCTGGTAACTGTTAAACCAGGGACCTCTCTCCAAGTGAGAGCTAGTGTTTCACTGTACAGGGCCAAGATTTGTTTCAAAGGTAGAAAATCAAATTTAACAAGAAACAAAAAGAATGATTTTGTCCTAACTTCTTTGTTTATTAGTGACAGTTGCTCAAAGTTGGTGATTTAGCCTCTATGAAATTTTTTAGGCAGCACTGGGGAAACCAAAATCTCTGTCTCTTTTAAATATCTAGCCAACAGTTTTGTGCCAACTCTTTGTTTAAACAGAGCTTCAGATGCTACAATAAATTTCAGCTCTTCTGAGCAATGATTAGCTAATTGTTGACCGCTCCATAGGTTATTTAATTATTATAGTTATGCGGTCAAAAATAATATTTTTTTTCAAATTGCTCAAAATATGCATTAGCTTTATTTTAAACACACTGGCACAAGCTGCTGATAGTGATTGTGGAAGCCAGAGAAACAGTTGGACTGGAGCAACATGTCACATTTGTTGCAATCGTGAGATGCTTGATGAACTGGAGGACTTACATTAGGAGAGGGAAGAAGTATAGAGACTGCAAAGCAAGGAACGGTTCGACTGAAGTTGGAATATCAAGATGGAAAATTAAAAGTTGGTACTCTTCACCTTGTCCTGTATGTGCCTGAGTTGTCATACGCATCTCAAAGTCAACATCATGTGGAAAGACAGACAAATACAACAAGTCTAAATGTGAGATCACTAATGAAGATAGGAAAGTAGTTACTTTGGCAACAAAACGAGGTAATCTGTACTACTTGATCTGTGAGGATGCTGGTTACAGTGGTCATTCAAAAAAAATTGTTAATGCAGTGAAGCAACAAAGCAGTGTAATGTTGTGGCACCAACGTTATGGACATTTAAATATATGTCCAGTCTGAGGAAGATTGCAAAAGATCTGTTAGTGAAACGACTGAAGTCTAAGGATGAGTGTGAAGACATGGATTTGTGTGAGACATGTGCACAAGGGAAACTTCATCGAAGTCCATTTCCAATTACTAGTGGCAATTGAGCAGAAGAGCCGTTAGAACTGAGTCATAGTGATGTCAGTGGGAAGGTAAATGCAAGATCTCTCAGTGGAGCAGAGTATTTTCTTACCTTCTTTGACGATAACACGAGATATGTTTAGGTATGTATTAAAGCACAAAAGCCAAGTGTTTCAGTACTTTAAAGAGTGGAAGGCTAAGGTGGAAAGAGAGACAGGACGTGTAATTAAAACACTTTGTTCCGACAATGGAGGAGAATACACTTCGACTGAGTTTCAGTCATACCTCAAAGCAGAAGGAATTACACACGAGTGTTCAGTACCTAAGTCACTGGAGCAAAATGGTGAGGCAGAGCGACTCAATCGCACTCTTATGAAAGCTGTCAGATCTATGCTTGTTGGATCTCAATTACCTCAAAGGTCTTGGGTTGAAGCCTTAAGTACTGCTGTGTATTTAAGGAACAGGAGTCCTAAAAAGTCTGTTGATGGTTTAACACCATATGA
>NW_003550681.1:0-3096 GCF_000090795.2 Amphimedon queenslandica | reverse complement strand
CTTCCCTAATATGGCAGCTGCTTCCATTTCACCTCCAAGTGTTTGGGGCTGGCACTGCTCTTTGTGTTTTATATTTGTATTGTTGGGCTGAAATAATCCTGCATTAAAATTTTATTTTTCATTGAGTGACATATTTCACACAAAGTTCCGTAACTGAGCAATTGCTAAAGTTTATTCTTCATTGTCACATGTAATAACTGTACATAGTATTACTCTACTACTGTTATTATTGTCATTATTATGACTAAATTTGGTTATTTCACAGAAATTTTATTTCATTCATTATAATATATTATAATAAATACAGTGAAAAAATTAATAATAGAACCAATGAGTAGTACAACAGGCACTGTTTTAAATGAATACAACCTATTATTATATAACCTATATTATTATACAACCTATTATATTGACAGTGATCACAATTATGTACTGGGCTACATTATGTACAACAGTAAATTAGTTACAAGGTAAAATACTTAAGGCAATGATATAACAAGTCTTTCTAGTGAATTAAAATACTGTAGATCTATATGAGTATATTTAGTCCAGCAGTGTATATATAATGTGTGTGGTATATAGCACCAGTAACTAGAACACACCACTAGCAGTGACTTGAAACACATCAATCATTGAATATCAGTGTATGTGGAATGCACCCAGTACATGTACAATGTTTATTAGTACAATCACTTTAATAATAATATCACACCTGAATGAGAAAAAGTAATAAATCATTATCATATAATATATGCTGATTCACAATAGTGTTGTTCTAGTTCTTATTTTTTAAATAGTTCTAGTTTTAGTTCTAGTTCTAAGCCTTTAATTTTCTTAGTCCTAGTTCTAGTTCTGGTTCCAAATTTGCAGTTTGTATAGTTCTAGTTTTAGTTCTAGTTCCAAGCAAATACTCTACTTAGTTATAGTTTTAGTTCTAGTTTTAAGCTCCAATCTTTCATAATTCTAGTGTAGTTCTTTCTAGTTCTAGTTTAGTTCTATTTCCTTCATTTTGACACTTTTTTCAATGATATAAGCTCTAATCAAGGTAGCTGGCAACATTTTATGTTGTGAATAGCATGTAGTTCTAGTATTAGTTCCATAAAAATAATAGTTCTAGTTTTAGTTCTAGTATACCAACATCAATTTACAAATAGTTCTAGTTATGGTTATAGTTCAAAGAAGAGTTAGCTATTAGTTCTAATTCTAGTTATAGTTCTATAGCTAGAAAACCGTTAGTTTAGTTATAGTTTTAGTTCTTGGAACTAGAACTAGCTAAAAATAATGGAACTAAATGACTTTTTAGTTCTAGTTCTAAAGAACTAGAACAACACTAATTCACTAACTGATACTATTATACAGGAAGTGTAAGGGCTGTTGTTGTTACTAAGAATTACTATTATAAAAATGCCAGTTCAATTTAGAAGCTTAATACTAATATTCCTAATACTTCAGAGAGTCTGTGGCAATCAGTGGCCCTTGATCGGTACATGTACCATAAATACCAATAATGCTGAGCTCTACCTTGATATCTATATTTTTTATTACATTTACATTGCAAATTCCTATAGCACTGCAGTGCTTAAATTACAAGTATTTTCGTTCTACTCTTTTATAATGGTTCCCACTCTCTCTTTCCACATTTCTCTCTCATATACTCTCACTCATTGATGTGCATATATAATACTTAGAATCTAGATAAGACCTATAAAAAAACTATTTGTCAGAGTCAGTCTGACCTAACTAGCTTTAGTCTTGTGCCCTTGCCCTTCTGGATTTTTAAAAACTAGGGATACAACTTGAGGTGTACGTAAATCTAGTGTAACATCACCACCATTAATCCAGGTCACAGTCAATGCAATAGGAATCCCAATAAAAACTATAATAAAAGCTCCCAAAATCATTATTTTTAGAACTGTATAAAATTATAGCTAAAGTTAAGATAATGTTTAAAGTTTTAGTTTTAATCAATTGATATCCTCTTGATAATCATTTTCTTCATCCTCTTCTTCTCTTGGCCTAAATACAATGGAAAGCATAAGCAGTAGTAGCTGACACGGTTATTTGTTATCACAATACTTCCTCATTTTCATTTACCTATTTGTTTCTACCAGTGGCTGTGGAATTTGTCCTTGTTGCTCAGTACCTGTAGAGATATAATATGAGATTTAATTTGTATTAAATTGAGCTATATCTCATTGCATGCAGGCAGGGTATCCTCTCTATATGCCCTGAAGAACTAGAAACAAAGTAATGAATTATAAATCTCACCTATATCAGGGATGTCACAACTTTCTTCAAACCCATAATCTACAAATTAAAAGATTAGAATAGTTATTAGATTGGAAAATATTCTATATTGTTTAAATTTAATGCTCTTCTTTAATGCAGCCTCATTGTTAAAGACCTTTTGATTTTAGCCCTCATGCTATCTATAATGACCCTTGATGGACCATTAACATTATTACATGGGCAAGAGTATAGGCATGGGCAATGATAAGGATAATCATTATTGAATAGTCTCTCATAGCCAGTCTGCCTCCTCTCTTGCAGTGGAAGGGGCTGACTATGTGAGTCTAAATTGAATCTTCTGTGTCATATTTTTGAATCATTACCTCTTTTAAGTTTGTTTGCAAGTTTACCATCTATTACACTCACAGCCTGAACTAGCCAGTCTAAATTTGGTTGAACTTTTTTCTCCTTTACATCATCCGTAAAGTTCCATTTCAGCCATTCACCAACAACACCATTAAGACATTGCCATTGTTTCCCTCTATTATTTGCTTCAATTGCCTCTACTTTATGTTCAGGAATACAAAACTCTTGCCCCAGTATCATGTATTTTATGGCTATTGAATTCAGTGAAGTCATGATCCTCCCATGATCATCTATAGCATATACAGTCCAAATAGTCTATTGCATTATAATTCATTATCCTACCTTTATTAAAAGTTTTCTTGACATTTCGACCTTGAGGGTTTTTGATACTGTATTGTACTATAAGAAATAAACAGCCATAATAGATGTAATGTGTAGTCTATAGCATATACCTGAGCTCATTTTTGGTTCAGCTGAGACTGGGCCTATAGTAGACTAGAT
>NW_003550680.1:0-3097 GCF_000090795.2 Amphimedon queenslandica | reverse complement strand
TCATCATCATCTACCATTAAACAGCAACCAGACTGTAAGATATGATATCCTATCTCATATGTGATAATGGGATAGTCTGATGGAATATAACTAGGTACACTCCATGAGATAACAGCCCATGTAGTGTCCATGATACTGGATACTGAACCAACTGGACCAGGTACTAAATAAACACACATTCTCACAGAACTGATATAGTATAATAATTACATACCTATTCCAATCTCTACTTCAATAGGATCACTGAAGGGACCTCTTCCAACAGAATTGACAGCAGCTACACTGATGTTATACTCAGTACCAAATACTAGATCATTCAATATGATATATCTGTCAGTACTGGTGAGGTTGCATGTGATACTACTGTTACTGATAATCACTGTATAGCCTGTGATTAGACCATTACGCTGAGAACAATTGACCTCATTCCAAGTGAATTTATTAGCTGTAGAATTAACTTGCAATACTTGAATTGATGAAGGCCAACCACTAGGAACTACAAAATACATATAATTTAAATATTGAAACACATTATTAACATACTCATTGCTTCAGTTTGTATACCAGTAATAACTATGTGTGAATTTGATCCTCCTAGTACATTACCAGCTCTCACTGTGATGGTAAAGTTCATGCCACTGTACAGACCTATTAATGTATAACTGTATGTTGTAGTGGACTGATGAAGACCAACAGAGACTGTCTCATTCACTGATGATAACTGGGGACAAGATGGAGTATAGGAGATGGTGTAGTATGTTATATAGTTGTCACTACTGGAAATAGTCCAGTTCACTGTAATACCAGTGGTTGAGACATTAGATACTGAGAGACTAGTTACTGGACTAGGAACTACAACTGATATAAATCACACTCTCTCAATCATAATAACTCACCATCAAATCTTAACGCTGTTACTGCACTATTAACTGAAGGAAGATCTATATATGAGTACACACTGATGGTATAGGTACTCATTGGTGAGAGATCTGTTAGTACAATTTCATCTTCACTGGTAGATACTACATTCCTGGTTACACCTCCAGTAGTATACTCAATCACATATCCATTAGTCTCTGATGAAGTGGTCCAGTTCACTTTGATACTAGTAGCATTTAATATAAACCCTCTCACATTATGTGGAGGACCACTAGGAGCTAGAAAAGAGACCAAGGTATCTACTATTGATTGAAGTATAATCATACCATGTAGTATCACAGATTGACTGTAGTTGACTCCTCCAATCATTGCTATACAGGTAACATTAACTGACACTCCCAGTGGATCAGGATATACCAGTAGTGTGTTGTTGTATGTCAGGACATCAATTGGTGTAGGCATTGAGTTACTCTTCATCACTCCATTCACTAACCAGTAAACATCAGTTGAAGGATTTATATCAGTAGTTGTGAGACAATCAATATGATATTGAGTGTTATTGAGTTGTGTAATGGATGAGACTAGTGTCCAATTGATTGAACTAATAACTAGAAATACATCAACAATGTTACAAGTACATTAAAAGATGCAGTAGCAATACCTGGTAAGGTCTGTACACTGATTGTACTAGCAGGTCCCAGTAATTGTTGATAGGCTCTGACTGTGATGCTATAAGATACTCCTCCTCTCAGTCCATTCAGTGTGATTGTATTACTACTACTTCCCTCCACCTGTACTGTCTGCACAGTGTCTGTGTCACTAGTGACATTGACTACATATCCATCAGCATCAGATGAATCAAGTGCAGTCCAACTGACAGTGATAGTGGTAGTTGTCTTGTTGACCTCAGTAAGAGAAGAGGGAACAGTTGTTGGTACTATTATAATGGTATCAAAATTATTGGCATTCATTGACATTACCTTTTACAATTACATTACGTATTCTAATTGCATTACCCCCAGGATGATCTGCTACCCTGCACTGATACATTTGATCTCCAGTGATTGACTGACTGATTGATCCACTACTGACAGTCATTCCATCCCATGTGATATCAACAGTATATCTTACTGTGTTTTCAACAGCACCATTTAACACAGCAGTACCACCACAATTATTATTAGGATCAAAACAATTAGTGTGATCAACCAGTGCAGTACTACTAATGCTCATACTAAAATCATAGCGATTGAATCCAATTTTAATACAATTTAGTTTGTATTTCTGAGGATATACTGTCATATCAGAAGGAAGGTCAGCAATAGTAAATGATTCTATCTCTGCAAAGCCTACAAATGAAAATTATTACATCAGTAAGTGATTATAGTCTCCTCTTACTGAATATATTAGCAAAGATGATGTTAGTACCAGGAGTTGAACAACTAGTGGGTAGACAACACATATACTGGCCATCACCATCTGCCCCAAGAAAGCCATTAGCAGGATTTATGTGAACACTGAGACTAGCACCTGACCCAGTAGTACATTGAACATTTGCATTGTTACCACCATCACAAGGAACTGTTCCATTAGGACCAATCCATTCTCCACCATTAAGATTAGCATCAGGTAATGCACACTCTAGAGGAGTTGGTCTGATGCTACCGTCAGTAAAATATGATCCATTAGTATAGCAGTTTCCATTATGTCTCAGGTAGATACCTATAAAAACCTATACAGTTGTTATTATACACATCCAGTGTCTTACCTGAGGAAGGTGGACATTCACTGATAACTTCACTGACACTCAACAAGAAGACAACCACTTGTAGGGAAAGCATTGTTGACCAAGAAATTCTGTGGGTGTGTTTATCAAACTGAAACTGTTATGATAGCTCAGCAGATAGTTTTGTATCTAAATAGATTTACTGTGTACTGAGTGTAGTCTGCCCCACTCCCTGTGTGTACGTGACTACATGATGTAACAATAGCAGCAACATTTTACAATACTACATGATGTTAAAGGGAGTTTACCATTACAACTTATACAAGAGAGACTTTTTGGTGGAAATAGATCTAAAATTAGTCTGGGCCCGCCCTTTCGCCATAGGGGCGGCGCCAGACTAATCTAAGATTCGCTGTGTAGTGTTAAGAGTCTGTAGTGTACATTATGCATGTACATATTGAGGAGAAAACTATGAAACTGAAATTATCACGA
>NW_003550679.1:0-3098 GCF_000090795.2 Amphimedon queenslandica | reverse complement strand
CATGTATATCATGTTATTTATTATTATTTCTCATATCTCTATCAGGAATTATTACTGAATTATTATTACTGAAGATATGAGGACTGTACTAATACTTGAGGATGACATTGATTTCCAACCTAACTTTAAATCAAATCTTAAAAGAACATTACAAGAAGTGAACAGTCATGATCCTGACTGGGACCTTGTGTTAGTAACAGTTTAAATCAATAGTTTATTTGTCACTTTTTAGTTATGTTGGTCGTAAAGAGCTCAGTCCAAATGTTGAGAGTATTATTCCAGGAACAAAGAACCTTGTAATACCTCGGTACTCATATTGGACGTTAGGTTATATTATATCAAATAGGGGAGCTGAGAAACTGATAGCCGGGAGACCTTTTGATAATATACTACCAGTTGATGAGTACATACCAATAATGTATAATGACCATCCTGAGTAAGTATAGTCTATTTTTAATAGTAGCAAAGCTTGATTATGTTGTCTTCTTCAAGTTTTCCTTAGCAATGGTTTTATTCAAATATTAGCTCCAAAATTACTCCCTTTTTCCAGATACATATTGATGCAATTATGTAGAAAGATTGGGCTAATTCAGGCTAAATTTAATTGAGTTACAACCATTTTTAAAGTTATAAAAATTTTTGGAAAAAGTATGAACTATAGCTTATGGCTTTTTTTTTGAAAAAATAGCTCCAAAATTACCCCCACTTTTATTATATTTTCTGATACACATTGATGTTCTTATACTAGGTAAAAAGTTTGAGCTAATTCTGACTAAAACTTTTCAAGTTACGGTGTTTTTTTTAAAGTTAGCAGAACTTTTTGGCCTATAGCCATCTTTTTTTTCAAAAAATGGCTCAAAAATTGCTTTCAATTTTTATTACATTTTCTGATATATATTGACGTTTCTATGATGTGTAGAAAGTTTGAGCGGATTCTGACTAAAATTTTTTGAGTTATCAGCTAAAATTAGCAACTTTAGAAAAAGCATGGACAGCCCATGGTTTTAAAACTTCCAATGCTTCAAATGAGACACTATTGAGTTATATTAATATGTTATTACAGGAATGATTGGGTCCATTATTATGAGAACACTACTAGAGATTTACGTGTCTATTCTGCCTATCCATTGCTAGTCTATCCAACTCATTTTGCTGGTGATAAAGGATGGTACAGTGACACAGGTTAGGACAATACATTATACTAGTATATACTATGGTATAACCACAATAGTGGATATGATAAATTTTATTTTTATTTTCAGAGCCACCAATTGAGGTACTGTAGGGGATTCGTAAAAGAAAGTTAAAAGAAGAAGAGGAGGAAGCAGCAAAGAAGGAAAGAGAGAAAGAAAAGGAAAAGACAGAACTGTAATGAACTACTATTATTAGGTGAAATGTACATACATGTATTCAAATGGCATATTATTATTATTATTATTATTATTATTATATTATTATTATTATTATTATTATTATTTTCATAATTAACAAGACATCATTTAAAATAGCAGTTCATGTAGATTATAATGTTCTCATAAGAGCACAGCTAGATCTAGTCTAGTATGTGAGGGCTCCACTTGCATCTGGTAATGTGAGACTAAGCACACGATAAACTGCTCATGAAACTTCCATCTTGTGTTGTCACATAGACAAGACAAAAAGATAAGCAAATAGCAACCCTGTCTGTACATGTCCATTGAGATCATGGTGTACCTGAGCCTAATCAAGCAAAGCAAAGTACAAATCTAGGTACAGTAGATCAGTACTAATGTATGGTTGTGTCTTTAGTGTATAGTACATGGTAGCTAGTAAGTATGGCAGGTTCACTGTGAGAGATCATATTGCCTTAAGTTGACTTTACCCCCAAATACTGATTGTTTTTTAATAATAATCAAGTATGCAATACAAGCTCAGATTGTGTGGAATATTTATGAGTTCTGTGATGTCTCTACATGTGTCTATTAGAACAAGAGGGAAGTGAGTGCAACAATTCAGTTCTCTGCAATGATGTATTCTTTATTAGTTTGTGTTGATGCCATTCATGGTTGTTGTTAGTTTTTGTCATTTGCCAATTTTAATTATGAGCAACTAGTAGATCCCGCCTCTGATTGATTTTATCAGCAATCCAGTTTAATTGTATGACATATATATAAGCTTATTTATTGTGAAGAAAAAGAATGAAGAATGTTAATATAAAGCTAATCTAAAGGTGGGCATCCACTATGCAGCATTGTTGCTTGCAACTTGTGGTTAAACCTTTGATGTGGTTGGGCAACATGTTGCATGAAGTAGAGAGAGTCTCAACTAGCAACTTCATGCAACATGTTGGACAACCACATAAAAAAAGTTGCATAGTGGATGCCCACTTAAAAGTTGAGCAGTAATCAACTTGAGGCAACAAAGATCAAAGTAACCACAAAGTTGCAAATGTTGCCCTGTGTCTGATGGGCTTTTACAATAACAGAGAAAAGGGGTGGAGTGGATTGGATCATGGATGACAAGAAGTAATCTGAAAAGTTGTCATTTTCTGAAGTGGAATAATTCAATTCATGGTACATAAAATTTTATTATAATAATAATTATTATTGATTGGACTATTACTCTTGATTTACAGGAAAAGGTAAATAGATCTAGTCCTAAAAATATTATGATTGGTATATATACTTATTCATTTTTATTAATTAATCTATGATACTAAAAACACAAACTCTTCTATGCAACATAATAGGAAGTAAGTACTAATCTATTTTAATATGAGATGCTTTTTACATGTGTATTTACTGTCCTTTCTATCTTTAATTTCCTTCGTTCATCTGGGATACACAAACTCTTCTTTGCAACACAATAGGAAGTAAGTACTAATCTATTTTAATTTGAGATGATTGTTTACATGTGTATTTATTGTCCTTTCTATCTTTAATTTCCTTCGTTCATCTGTGATACACAAACTCTTCTTTGCAATACAACAGCGAGTAAGTACTAATCTATTTTAATTTGAGATGATTGTTTACATGTGTATTTATTGTCCTTTCTATCTTTAATTTCCTTCGTTCATCTGTGATACAAAAATTCTTCTTTTTAACACAATAGTGGTAAGT
>NW_003550678.1:0-3105 GCF_000090795.2 Amphimedon queenslandica | reverse complement strand
TATAACATTCCCTGATGCATATACGTATTTTTATGTTGTGTAGAAAGCTTAAGCTGATTCCAGATTAAAATTAGATTTTTTATGAATTTTTTAAGTTGCTCCAAAATCAGGCCCTGTACTGTAGTGCATGGTCTCGGGCCAAATTTTACCAAAAATAAAAAGGTGAGAATTCTCCATTTTTATTTCATTTCTGGTAGCATGTTCTTAGTTATGATAGGTTGTTTTCATAAGGTTGCATTCCTTCTTGATGACGTCACTCTCCATAATTTTTAACCCTTTAGTATTTCAAGATGGCGGCCGTTAGGAGGCAGAAAGCAAATGAGACAGTTTTCGACAAATCCTTACCATCAAAGTCCAAACCAGAAGTTTGCATGCTCTATAGCCAACTTTAAACTTTATACTGTATCTCCCTATCTCTTTCTCCCCTCTCTCTCTCCCCCTCAGGTTAATATCAGTACTTTTGCCTTCTTGTTCTCTGAAGTGGTTCAGTACAACCAGCAGAGGGTTACCTCATTAGCCCAGCTTCATGAAAAGTTAGTTTATAACTATATCAGCATCATTTCTTTTCTCTCTCTTTTCTTCTTTCCTTCAAGATTGGCTGATTTAGGACGTCATGTTGGTTTCAGGATGATTGATTTGTTGTGTGTGAGGGACAGAGCTCCGAAAAGAGAAACGAGAATCGTCAACATTTTGTGGTTCATACAGAAGACAGTCTGGAAGGTGAGGAGATCCTTTATGCATATAAAGTAACTTTAAAACTTTATTTCTGCTTCTCCTTCCAGACTTTGTTTGGTAAAGAAGCTGATCGGCTTGAGCAGGCTACAGCAACTGAAGCAACTTGTAAATATTATTATTATTATTATTATTATTATTATTATTATTATTATTATTATTGTTGTTGTTGTTGTTGTTGTTATTTTATAGATTATTTATTTGAAGATGAGCCGCTAGTTAATAAATTTGTTTCAGTACCAAAGGAGCAGAGCAGCTTCAATTGTGCTGCCTTTATGGCTGGGACTGTGGAAGCATTTCTTTGTGGAGTACAATTTGTGAGTGGTGGGTGTGGTTTTCACTGGGTGTGGCTAGGTACAATTGATGATTAATGGTAATTTTCACCTCAAAATAGGTGACAATATTTACCTTAAAAGCTGTGAAATAAAGTATACCTATTGTAATGAATCTTTCTCTCTCCCCCTAGCCTTGTAGAGTGAAGGCTTTCTTAGTTAAGGAACAGACTACGACAGCTTTTGAAATAACTTTTGAAGACTCAGTCATAGAGAGAGATAAGAGATTGGAGGCGAACAAATAAGAATAGCTTAAACCACAACATTTATTAATTATTATTAATATTGTTTTTATGTTTTAAAGTATGCAAATAATTTTTAAATACAGAAAACCGTCTACAAAATTTTAAAGGTTGCTCTAAAATTTAGCGAAAGATCCTGTACTAAAAAGAATATTATTACAACATTTTTAATACAAAATTGTCTTAAAATTAAAAAAGCAGTAACTATAACAATGGAACAAAAAATTAGTCAAAATTGTCAGAAAATAGCTAAATAAAAAACAGTCAAAAAGTTAATGAAAAATGAAATAAAATGAAGGTTATACACACGCATACAAAAACAATTAATCACTAATTAATTAACAATCAATTAATCAATAACTAATCAATTATTCATAGATCAATGACCACCTCCACAATAGAGGGAGGCATGCTAGAGGAGGTCCCCACGTCAAGTTCCAACTGACTCAACCTGTTCCCTGCTTCAGCCAAAGACGGGATCTGATCCTCCCTCACCCTCTCTCCCTCGTCCTTGACCCCACCCCCTTCCCCTCCTTCCCCCTCCCACTCCAGCATCTCATTACTAGTAAGGCTTCCCTCTGAAAGGGTATCCATTTCACTAGCAGTGGTCGTCGTTGCTATGGACTTAGTGTCTAGCTTCTCTTCGGAATGAGACGAACCCACCCTCATTAAGGAGGTGTGGTCTGCTGGTTTGGTTTTGAGTATCTCCCCGGTGCTGTTTCGTCTTCGGTTGCATGTGGTATCGGAGTCGGCTGAGGGGGCCTGGCCTGTAGGGGAACTGGGCGGGTCCTTCAAGAGCTCGTGTGTTTGGTAATACTGTCTGGTAGTGGAGAATATCTGAAGGAAAGAAATGACAAGAAATCTTGAACTAATGGTAACAACTACAGTCAACATTTAATAATAGCGTATGCTTATATTGTGCAGGCAGTGATTTTAGTATTTTAGATCTAGAATTATATTATTATTACTTCGTCAAAAGTGAGTCCGTCAAATTTAGACTGTATTAATCTCCTGTTGGTCTGAGTATAATGAAATAATGAGAGTAACGTCATTGTCTTCCAGTAGAGGGAGGAGTCTTGGGAGAGACAAGGGAACTTATTACACAACCTGAGAGAGAGAGAGAGAGGGGGGGGGAGAGAGAGAGGGAGGGAGGGAGAGAGAGGGAGAGAGAGAGAGAGAGGGAAAGAGAGAGAAGGTTTAATGATAAAGAAAGAGAGTGTCCTCCACTAACAGGTTAAGATGGTGTACATTCTTCCTAAGGCTAACATCAGAGCACAGATAATAAACAATCTCCAGGAACTCTCTGTGTAGTATCAACTGTCCTTCATATGAACTCTCATCAAATGTAACGGAACCAGAAGATGTACTGGTATGAGAATGGACACTGAAGGAGAGAGAGGAGGAGGAGTAATGATACAATATATATATATATATGTACATGTAAGAATTATTATTAATAATACCTTGATCCTAAAATCTTCTTATCATCAGTTTCAGTTTTTTCTTGAGTAGCATCATCCATTAATGGAGTCACACCATTCTCCTTCTGGAAATAATAAAAATAAAAAAATAAATAAATATTTAATTAACTTACTGTTTGTTGCTGGTTTGTGTTGGAGGCTGAAGGGGGCGGGGTCGAGTGGGTGTGGTTTACTAAATTGTCCAATAAGAAGTGATGCTGATCGTCAAATAAATCAGTCGATACATAATCAGCTCTAGAACCTTTGTAAGAGTCTTCCTTGAACTAAAAAAATAAAGAAAATAATAATTTAAATATCATACAGTATAGTCTCTCTTAA
>NW_003550677.1:0-3107 GCF_000090795.2 Amphimedon queenslandica | reverse complement strand
CAGGATGATTTTTTTATTTTATAATGAATTTTAAATCCGCCATAAAGTACCTTTTGTGAATTATGGTCACAAATAATAATAATAATAATAAAATAATAATAATAATAATAAAATAATAATAATAATAAAATAATAATAATAATAATAATAATAATAATAATAATAATAATAATAATACTAATAATAATAATAAAAACTAAAAGTAATAATAATATTCCTTTCTCACTCTCATAATAATAATAACAATAATAATAATAATAATAGTAAATAAATAAAAATAATTAAAAAATAATAATAATAATAAATTTTATTATTATTATTAGTAATAAATTTGGCAAAAAATGGCAAATAATAATAATTTTTTGCCATTTTTGGCAAAAAATGCCAAAAATGGCGACAGGGTCGGATGGAAGATGTTGCTCCTGTAATAATCCCCGTTCTACTTGCCAAAGGTGTTCTTGTGTGAAAAAGCAGAAACCATGTCTCTCCTGTAAACCAGGGTCAGAGAGTCGTTGTAGGAACCCCTATAATGTCGTGACAATCCCGCTCGAAGAAGCTTCTTCCTCGTCGGGTCCTTCTAATCAAACTGTTCCCCCTCGAGATTCTCCCTCTGATTCCCTTCCATCCTCTCCTGATGTTACTAACTCTCCCCATTCTTCTATTTCTCTCTTCTCTCCTAATACGACTCTTCTTAATGCTGAAGGAGTTGAGGATGATAATGGCGGTCACTATCTCGATAATTTGGAAATTGAATCCATCTTATCCTCCGCTTATGGGTCTTCTTTACATGACCACTCTGATCCTCCCTGCCACCCTGAGTGGCACGCTCGGTGGAAGACCATCACCCAACTCTCTGCTTCTCATTATTTTCTTCCAAAGGGTCAATGTGGTCGTAGATATATTGGAATCCTTTGTGACGAAATTGATTCCCTTCTGAGATGGTCCTCTACTTCTGAACGAGTTCTTGTGTTCAGTTCAGTCATCCTCCAGAGAGACAAACAAGTGACTAAGAGAAGAGATGTCATCAGGTCTTTGAACCGTAGGATGGACATGTGGCGCGATGACAAGTTTGACCTGCTAGTTCAGGAGTCTTGCCGTTGTGACCGTTCATTCACCAGCCATCGCCGTCGTAAGCATGATAAGGATTATATTGAGAAGGTTTTTACCAGACTCATGCTTCAAGGGAAGGTCAGAGCGGCTATGCGTTGGCTAACTGACAGATCTAAGGGGTCAATCTTATCTCCCAGTGATAAGGTTACCATGTCTGTAAATGGGGCTCGGTGTGAGACAACTGTCATTGATGCTCTCAAATCTAAACACCCCTCTTCACACTCTCCACATTCATCTACATTGTTGACAGCATCCCCACTTCCTTTATTAGAAGACATTGAGATTACTGGCTCTCATGTTGGTCTCGTGGCACGTCGTATTCAAGGCAGTGCAGGCCCTTGTGGTTGTGACTCTGCTCACTGGCAGGATATTTTATGTAGGTTCGGAGCCAGTAGTCGTCGTTTATGTGATTCCATTGCAGGTTTATCTCGTAGCTTGTCAAACTCTCTCGTTGACTGGTCCAGAATTCAGGCTTTACTGGCTAATAGACTAATAGCCTTGGATAAACAACCAGGCATACGTCCAATTGGTATAGGGGAAACTCTCAGACGAATAATTTGTAAAGTTGTGTGTATGGTCACTCGTGATGATGCTACTTCTGTGTGTGGGACAGAACAACTTTGTGCTGGTCTCAAGTGTGGTATTGAGGGTGCTATCCATACTGCCACTGAGCTTTTCGATTCACATGATGATGATTTTGGTGTTCTTATTATGGACGCCTCAAATGCTTTTAATTCGATTAATAGACTGGCAATGTTATGGAACATCCGTATCCTTTGGCCTCGGGCCTCCAGATTCATATTCAACACTTATAGGGGCCGGTCCTCCTTATTGTTGAAAGGGTCTGTGGAGGTCCTGTATAGCTGTGAAGGAGTTGTCCAGGGCGACCCACTATCCATGTTCATGTATGCGGTAGCGACCCTCCCACTGATCCGCTCCCTTAGTGATTCATCTCCCTGTCTTCAGCTGTGGTATGCAGATGATTCCTCTGCCCTTGGTGCTTTTGATTCTATCAAGTCCTGGCTTGATAGTTTATCTACTACTGGTCCTTTGTTTGGGTACCACCCTGAGCCTAGAAAGAGCTATCTTATTGTTAAGGAAGCTACTTTTGACCATGCTACAGCTCTTTTTGAAGACTATGGTGTGAATGTTGTAACATCTCGTAGGTTTCTGGGAGGTGTTATTGGTAGCACTACTGAGAGAGATTTATTTGTTTCTCACAAGGTAGAGGAGTGGTCTCATACTGTCGAGCTGTTAGCATCCATTGCAATTCACCAACCTCAAGCCGCTTATGTGGCTCTCACTAAATCATTGCAGTGTGAGTGGACTTTTCTTCAGCGAGTCATTCCTCCCTGTAGTCACCTATTTCAAGCAATTGAAAACAGTCTATCATCCTCATTTATTCCAAACCTGCTCGGCCATGAGTGTTCAAAGCTTGACAGACTAGTCTATTCCTTGCCGACAAAGTTGGGTGGTCTCAATATTCCTCTCCCAACCCTCTCTACCACCCTTGCTTATGAGTCATCCCTGGCTGCCACATCTATTCTGTCTGATGCAATCAAGGGTTCCATCACATTTTCTTTGTCAGATCATGAAGGTCAGGTTCTACAGTCTAGATCTGATTTTTCAAAGCTTAAACTCAGTGCTCACGATAATACACTCTCACATATTATTGATATGGCCGATCCTATATACAAGAGAGCAATCTTACGTAACTGTAAATCATTACCATCTTGGCTCAATGCCCTACCTATTCAACAGGAACATTTTGATTTATCGGCAAATGAGTTTAGAGATGCTCTCTGTCTCAGGTACCTAAAACCTTTATTGAACACTCCTACCAACTGTGATGGTTGTAACGCCCCATTCACAACTTCTCACGCATTGGATTGTAGAAGAGGTGGCCTAGTTGTTCAAAGACATAATGAAATTAGAGATTTTATTTTTGATATTTCCTCTATGGTCTGGAGTCAAACCATCAAGGAGCCCATGGTAGA
>NW_003550676.1:0-3108 GCF_000090795.2 Amphimedon queenslandica | reverse complement strand
CTGAAGTCCTGGACTCTTGCATCACTACCAAGCCTCTTAACAAAGTTATTTAGCCCCCTGATCATAATTTCAGCAGTTTCCAGTGCTTTAAGGAGCAATCAGAAGTACCAGTAACATAGCAGTATGCTTGAAATGATCTTGGCCCCACCTTTAATTGACGAAAATGCAGGAAAAGGCCGTTATTCCGCAGTAAAAGTGGGTGTGGCCAAAATCACGGCGCGCTTCGCGCACCCTCCCTCCCCAATTCTTAGATACGCCCCTGACATAAGTACTTGGACATGCATCACTAAATAATGTCTGTAAAAAATCTAGGTAATATAACACTAACAGCAATTTTGCCAAAAATTGAACTCTATTTCGAACACTACATGCACATGCTCTGGCAATCTCGCTGGCAATGTGAAGGACTGAAGTCTGAAGGGAGGTGATGCAGACTACAGCAGGGGCGTATCCAGGGGGGGTGCTGAGGGTGCTTGAGCACCCCCCTTATGGCTTGGCTCAGAAAAAATTACTAGGAAGTTCTGGACTCTTGCATCACTACCAAGCCTCTTATTAAAGTTATCTAGAACCCTGATTATGATTTCAGCAGTTTCCAGTCCTTCAAAGAGTGATCAAAAGTACCAGTATGCGAACCAGTCATAGTAATGATCTTGACCCCACCCGTAATTGACGGAAAATGAAGAAAAACGTCGTTTTAACCCCTTAAAGTGGGCGTGGTCAAAATTGCGGCGCGCTTTGCGCGCCTCTTAATTTCCCTCCTCACTGCCTTCTGTACCCCAGCACCCCCCTTTCCAAACTCCTAGATACGCCCCTGGTAAGTATTGCTAGCAAGATATTTGATTTAATTGCAATAGCATCTCTCATAACAATACAAGCCAAATTATTATTTCAGAGATTGTATTGTGCTAAATGGGGTTGGGATGATTTTGTTGAGGGTGATTTATTAAAGCATTGGTTAAGCCTATTAAGAACTCTCAAGGAGAGTGAGCCAATTCGTGTACCTAGATGGTACCAGAATGATATGAGTATTGGTGAGAATGTAAAGTGGAGTTTATATGGATTCAGTGATGCATCAATTCGAGCCTATGCAACTATTGTCTACTAACAGTGTTGGTCTGGAGAGGAGAGGAAGTCTGTTTTTGTTGCATCTAAATATAGGGTAGCATCTATGAATGAACAGACTATGCCACTTTGAAGTTGTTTGGAGCCTTGTTACTTGCACGACTAATCAGGACAGTCTATTCTGCTTTGGAGTCTTAGGTTCTAGTTACTGCTACTTTATGCTACACTGATTTGCAGGTAGCACTTTGTTGGATTCGGGAAGAGGACTAGGATTGGAAGCCATTTATACAATATCGTGTGAGGGAGATAAGGTCACTTGCTCCTGCTACCTGTTGGAGACACTGCAGAGGAAGGAATAATCTAGCGGATATTCCTACACAAGGATGAACTACTTAAGAGCTGGTAGCCAGTAACCTGTGGTTTCATGGGTCCCAGTTCATTAAATGAAGCTGTAGAAGAAGTTTTACAGGTGGAGATTCCTGAAGCTTGTGATGGAGTTGAAGATAAGCTGATCATAAAACACATAGTCAGTGAGGTCACAATATCAGATATCATGGAGTTGAAGAATTACAGCAGTTTTGAAAGATTATGCAGAGTGACTGGGCTAGTTCTGAAATTTGTCAAGATACTGAAGCAAATTGGCAGTGGCACAAGCGCTACATTGAATGATGAAATGAAAGAAGAGACTCCTGTCTCCAGTGAGCATACAGTTTGCGTCAGCGGTTGCGCAAGTGCAGTACATGCTGTTCTAACGCAAAGTTCTGAGGAGCTGTGGATCATCGAATGCCAGAATCCAAAGTAGCAAGTTCCAGGTCAATGCTGATCTACCGAGTGATATACAAAGCGGGTGTATTAGTATCACAAAGAATGCCATATAACTCCTGGGTACCATATCTAGCCCAGCCAATAAAAGTATGAGTAAGTGAATATGAATATATGGTTGTACCTAATATTGCTGATAATGTAATAATCTCTGTCTCAGTAGCCCACACATGATTTCTATACATTTTGGACTTATTTCCGTAATCATATGTGACCATAATTGACAAAAGGTACCTTATGGCGGATTTTTAAATTCATCATTATAAATAAAAATATCAACCTGTGAGTGCCCTTTTGGACAACCATTGTTTCTAAAAGTTACATAGTAACTTTTTGCATCCTCTGGAGTATTTTTATGATAAATTGAGCTCAGGAAGTTACATTTTTGAGGCTATAAAGACCAATTTTCCTATCCGCCATAAGGTACCTTTTGTCAATTATGGTCACATATGCTTGAATATCTGGTTGCACTTAACGTCCTATTAAACAATTTTTCTTCAAAGGTTGGCATATTACTAACAATTGCTTTATGTAATTCGTATTGCTGAGAAATTGACCCAGTAATGAGATATGAAAGGGCATAAAATAAGCAGTTCCCATCACCAGGGAGATCAAGAGTACTATTAGGATCTCTTTCATCTGACCATGGTGTTGTTGGACTACCAGATTAGATTCTAGCAGCTGTGACAAATTTGAGATTTAAAATGTCACACCACCGTCTTTGAAATTCTTCATTACCAGGGTAATAAACATAATCCCTTTGTCTCCTTCTCATATCTGGGTTAGGAGGCTCTTCATAAGTAAAGATGACATCTTTTTTTGGATTACTTGTCTTTAATTTAATGCCTGAGAGTTTTATAGATACAATCAGACTATTACTACAATAGTAATTTTTTACAACACACTTTGTTTTGTCATCTTTTGGTTTACATTTAATATTTCAGAGTTTTAAAGATAAAATCAGACTACTACAACTATCATCATCTTTGACATAAAATTTTGTTCTTAGGCCTATTAAATTAATTGAAACAAATAATTTATCATCTTTTAATACCAAAGCAGAATTGTCTCTATAGCAACTTCTCTATTTTTGGGGCAAGGCTTATTTAAAGCTTTGTCATTATATACTTTACTCTTTTTTGGGCGATTAGACTTTTGTAAATCAGTATTCTTACGTTTATTGCTATTAACAGTACGGTTACTTGTACTTTGTACATGACTTAC
>NW_003550675.1:0-3110 GCF_000090795.2 Amphimedon queenslandica | reverse complement strand
GCCCAGCACTGTTTTCAATCAAGCTGAAGAAGTCAAGGTGGTAGCTCAAGCTGTAGGTGCTGCTAGTTCTTGCGAATGTGCTAAAAAGGTAAGTGAAGCTCTTACAAAGTCTTTGGAAAGT
This sequence comes from Amphimedon queenslandica, assembly GCF_000090795.2. Classification (NCBI taxonomy): domain Eukaryota; kingdom Metazoa; phylum Porifera; class Demospongiae; order Haplosclerida; family Niphatidae; genus Amphimedon; species Amphimedon queenslandica. The sequence goes on along the minus strand of NW_003550675.1, from coordinate 2,989 downwards.
TGTGTAGAAGCATTAAGTGAAATTATCAGCTGTGGTGGGCCTAATCCATCAGTATCTCCATCATCTACTGCAGTCCCCCCTACCACTTCTTCTGTAGCAAGTCCATCAATTGTCTCTACTTCTTTTACGCCAAGCCCATCACCTTCTCCTCCAGCCAAGTCTACATCTTGCAAGGAAATACTTAAAAAGAATCCAGCAAGTAAGACTGGTGAATACACTTTGTATGACCCCATTACTGAGGAAGAATATAAAGTTATGTGTCTTATGACAAGTTTTGCAAAGTGTGGCAATATTGCTGGTTTGACAACATTGTTTTCTCAGTATTTTCCAAGTAATTGTCCTGAAGGATTTGTTTCAAAAAAATTCAGTGGTTTCAATCATTGTGTGAGGCAGCCTAGTGAGTCTGGAGGTTGTGTCTCCATTAAGGTTCCAGCTCATAATATGCAGTATGATCGTGTCTGTGCAAAGGTGACTGCTTTTCAAATAGGTACACCTGATGGTATTTCTGGCCCCAATAGACCTGGTAGTATTGATGATGCTTATGTTGATGGATTTAGTATGATACACGGAAAATCTCCACGTAAGCACATCTGGACTTTCATGGGATCATCATCAGAAGTAAAGCCAACATGTCCTTGTGCTACAGGTAGCACTGTAAAGGTACCTGATTTTATTGGTAATAATTACTTCTGTGAGTCTGGAAATCGTGGGGAAACTGCAGTTTCTGGCAAAATCTACACAACTGATGTGTTATGGAATATGCGTAATTGTAACGGAGTTGAAGCTTCCTGTTGCAGAAAAGATAATAATGACTATATTTATGTAGTCCTTCCATCCTCTACTACTGATGATATTGAAGTAAGGGTCTGCTCTGATGAAGCTACTTCTGATGAAGATTTTTCGCTGCTTAGCATTGGAATTTCAGTGTATTAAAACTATAAATATTATTACAAAAAGGATTTTGCACTTATTTAAATTATAAGTCAATTAATTAATTAATGTTATTGTTGACAGGTTTACTATTGCTTAGACTCAATTGCAATATGTTCATTGACTACAGTGATTTAAAATATACCTATGCAATTAAACCTATTGATAATTAAGCTACATTTCTTTGCCTACATGTAAGGGTATTCATACTTAACTTCAAAGGAAGTGTGAACTAACGTGCAGGTTATGTATATTCTATGCCATCTAAATGAGCTTGAATTGAACTGATCAATTTGAGTTTTGGCCGTCTGAAAATAGCTTTATTGAGCAATAGACTTGTCTATACTTTCTAAAAATTGGCTCCTAGAAATCTTATGTTGCTGTTAGATTAATGCCAAAATTAATTGCAGAGTTAATATAATATGTTGATATTAATATATGTTGTTAGTACATGCATATAGCTATTTGTATATGCTGGTTTGCTGGAGAGTCACTGCTTGATAGTATTTATAGCTCTTGTAATTAAATTGTTTCAGCATATCGAGGCATATATGTGATCAAATAGGCTACCGTATAGTCATAACTTATAAATAAGCATGCATGTTACATGTACAGCCATAGTGAGACCCACAGAGGGTTGGTTTCAGTGGGTCTCACTACATGCGACTAGTATAGCCATACAACCAAACACTCATTCATTCTATTCATTTGCTGCCAGCTAGCTATCTTGAAGTTATTAGCTGAATAGACACTGTAGTAATCATGCATAACTCTACACTTCATTTACAAAGTCTTTCAGATGATAGCACAGCTTATTAGTTACATCTAATGTCCAGTCCTCATACATGTAATGCCTCAGAGTTGATTCTGAATTTCTGGTTAATGTACCACTTTTCATTAGTTTCATCATATTGCATCACTTTTAATCACAGTAATAGTTTTGGCGCCAGCCCTTTACTGTACTATTTTGCTTTTTGAGCTGCCTCTAGCTTATCTCTCTTCCTCTTTATTGATCTCTCTATCTCTTCTCATTAAAGCAATGTCTGAATATGTCTCCCATTCAACCAATGAAGCTGGGCTTAGAAACTAAATCAATACTAGGCTCTATATAACTTTTCTGGTGCAGCATAGTGTCATATTGCAGTTAGATCTATTTTTTAAAGATTGGCTGAGATCATAGATATTAGAGTACACAGGGATTGGAAACGGGGGGCGTAGGCTGGTTGATGTTGCTATTGGTTACCGGCCCAATACCTGGTTGATTTCCCATCTCCTCCATTAGTGAGGCTGTACTGCAAGGACTTCGAAGGATATTTATGGAGATCCAAGAGGACGCTTACTTATGATATACCTACCGTTCCATATAGAAAGTGTTGGACTACCTGCAGCAAGGTTTTTACTTCTACAATGTTATTTTGCAACGAGTTATAGGTACAACAAATTTTTTTCATTTTTCGCCCTTTTTCTGTAGTAACAAACTCATGCTTCATGGATTCTAACCTTAACTAGTATCATTCGATATGCAAATGAAAGCTCTTTCATATGATTATAAAGATATTGCATTTTACTCTAGCTTGTTTTCAAAAAAGGGATTATAATGACAAAAAATACATTTTATGGTTTTAAAAGTGCCATAACATTAACATGGTAAAATTATCTATACAATAGAAAACAGAATTATAAAGAGGAAACATTAGGCTTCTTGATGCATTAATTTCACTTGCATAGGAACACTTATTTGCGAGATATTGCTCCTAAAAGAAAGAAAATCCAAGGGTAAATTGTGACAAAAAATTTCAACGAGCCTCTGTCAGCCTAGCAGCAATACAAATGAATGGAGGTTGGGCTACGCCCACGCTTCCGTTTCCAATCCCTTTCATTTACTCTATTATCTATGCTGAGATAGATTGCAATTTCCACCCCGCCTACTTGTATTAATTAAAGCTTATCTACACTACTCTACACGTGTTGTCACAATGTCTTCTGGTGGTAGAAAACNTCGTCACTACTGTGAACAGACTCTTAGCAGGATCCAACACCAGGATAGCAACAAGCCGGC
>NW_003550674.1:0-3111 GCF_000090795.2 Amphimedon queenslandica | reverse complement strand
TAGTGGGTCATCACTGATGCTAGGCATGACTCAACTGCTAATGCCTACCATACAACTGTGCCGTGTCTTTCTAAAAGGTACTTGTATTTTGTAGTGTATTTTACTTTACTTTGTACATCAATTTTTCAGTATCCACAAGATTGTAGGCTGTGTGACACTTTCCAGAAAAGAACACACTTGCGCACAGACAAGGGAGCTTGCCTGTACTAAAGAATTATTGCCATTAGTAATATCAAAAGGTACTGAAAGAAGTGAATGAACTGTTTAATCAAATCTGAAAATAGGATTGAATGTTACAGAGGTTGCTCATGACAATTCACCGCCTGTAACATCATATAATGTTGAACAGTTAAAGCTGAAAAACTCTTTTGACACATGGCAAGTATAGTCGGTTTCAACTGAGAAGAAACGGAAGTAAATCAATATTTTTGTCATTAAAACGTCACATGTTTCCACACCCAAACATGGCTGCGATCTGCAAGCTCTATCATTCTTCAAGCGTTTCTTCTCCTTTTACTTACTTTACTATTTATTGCACCTCTACAGTGGTTGCTGCTACCTCCATCTATCCTTTTCTTGTTTTTGTGTGTGTTTTTAGCTGGTATAGACCTCGGAATACGGGTGAATCAACAAGTGTACTGGCAATGAAGAACAACTAAGATTGAGGAGGCTGTGGAGTGATAGAGCAAGAATTATCCTGAAGAGAAAGCTCCTGGTTGAATATTAGTAGGTCTAGAGAGCTTGATATGTTTTGTTTTATTTTAAAATAAAAATCATTTTTTCACTAAATGTAATGAGATGCAAATGATATTCATCTGAGTGACGCACACAATTCGTCATGGCGGCTCCTTTCATCTCAAGCGGAAGAACCCATTTAGGACCTTCCAGAGTACCTAGAAACTCAAAAAATGGTAAGAATTTTCGGAAGAACCCGTGATGCAGCTATACCAAATTTCAATTTGCTAGCATTAGTGACAAAAAAGTTATAAGGGGTGGTGGTGGTTTCTTCTCAACTGAAACCGACTATAGCTAGTTTTACTTTCTTCTTTCTATATGCTTGTAGGGACTAAGAATGTAGCAAAAGCAATGACATCTATAGCAACAGGAGCAAAGAAAAGGGCAGGTATAACTTGGTATCCAAAACTGTCAAATAAGAGTAAGGGACAATGGATAATGGTGTGATTATATGCAACATAGGAAAGAGTACGAAGACACATCTGTACTATAGTATGAAGAACTGCAGTAAGTCTCCAAAGACTCTGCGAGACTCAATAACAAATATTGTTGATCATTATCAAATTAGATATTTTTAGTATTAGTATGTCCATAAATGAATGTATGTGATAGGGTAATCACTCCAACTGTAATCAGTCCTCCAGCCGTAGACGTCCTGGGTATGCACCATCAAAGAAGCTAATAACTGACACCAATGCAGTGGAAGCATACACTAGGAAGTTAAAGCTAACCTTGATATATGTAAATGCTGAATCATACTGTTCGGTAAGTATTTTTAGACTACCTTACTTTATAATGTTTAACAGTGTCAGGATACATTTTTGGTGGAGTCTTTCAATCATCATCTACTCACATATCTCCCTAAAAGGATTCATTTTGGTACTACAACCTTCAGAATGAGAATGATTATCGCAGTTATGGATTAAGTAAGACTGGTATTTACTAATACTGTTTTAAAGTTGACATTCATATAACGAAAATGTTGAAAGACCACATACGAGTGAGCAGTATATCTTTGACATTCGAAGACCAGATAGGTGTACACCATTCAAGACATTAGTTGAGATGACACCAGTTTGCTCATAATGTGTGGAAGGTATATTTGCAGAAAAATCAAGTAGACATAAGGTAATTTAATTAAATTATACGTATCCTTTAGTGTAATTTTTGATTGATTGTAGGCCTAATGAACCATTTGAAGTGTCAATATGTGAGGTTCTTGATGATGAAGATGATGAAGACATTTTTCTGGATGGCGATGAGGTAGATGAGTTAGATGATGAACAGGAAGATTATTGAAGTATACTTGCAACTGTTTGTAGCAGCAATGCTCACATTATATATACATTCATTATTATTAATATTTACTGATTATTATTCATTACTAATTAATTATTTTTTGACATACATTTCTCTCTCTCTCTGTTCACTCGTGTTTCTCGTCTTTGTCTTTCTCTTTATCCTTCTCCATCCAGCTTATTTGTGTTTATGCTCACTTATCAGTTGTTGTTACTTGTTTATCAGATCAATTTGTTAATCACAAGTCAAGTAACCACACTGGTGACCCGAACTATGTCTCGTTTGTGCCATTCAACACCTCCGAGGTCGACTACTCCTGCTCCTCTGTTTCCTGCTGCTACCGTCGACATTTCTTCTGTCCAACTCAAACTATCACCATTCTAGGAAGCGGACCCTCCTGTTTGGTTCGCACAGGTAGAAGCTCAATTTGCCACAAGACAAATTACTTCCCAGAAGATCATGTTTGAACACGTCAATGCTTCTCTTTCTCCACAATATGCTATGGAAGTACGTGACTTCATCCTCCATCCTCCTACTTTTGCTCAATACGACACTCTCAAGAAACAGTTGGTGAAGCGCACTGCTGCTTCTGAACAACGCCACCTGCAACAATTATTTAATTCAGAAGCACTTGGTGATAGAAAGCCGTCTCAATTGCTCCGTTGAATGCAACAACTACTAGGAGATAAAGCAGCATCTACTGACGATTCTTTTCTGCGAGAGTTATTTCTACGACTTCCACATAATGTTCGTATGGCATTGGCTGGTTCTGGTGATGAAATTCATGAAGACTTAGATAAACTAGCCGCTATAGCTGATAAGATACTTGAGGTCTCCACACCGCAAGTATCCACTGTGGCTACTTCTACTGAAGTTGAGCAACTCAGTGCTGAAATTGCTACTCTCAAGACACTACTTGAATCACAACAAAAGCAGTCGTCACAACGTAAGACAGCATCCCATTCAGCTCATCACTCTCGTCGCTCTAGTCCAGCTCGCCCTGTCACTACACAACATCAGAGTACTACACTTTGCTGGTACCACAGTCGATTTCAGGCTGCTGCCAGGAAATGTCAA
>NW_003550673.1:0-3111 GCF_000090795.2 Amphimedon queenslandica | reverse complement strand
ATATTAAAATGTGTCAATCAACAAAGATATAATCAACCCAAGGGGAGTGATGGTGGATTATTGAAGGCATCAAGAAGTAGTATTTAGATTAATTATAATCTCACTTATAGAAGTGGCAATAGTGGCAACTGATGTCCCTCCTACTTCACCAGCAGCAATAGCTAGTTTGTCACATGTTGCTTCAATATCTTCAGTAAGCCATAATGCTAAACATTCTCTGAGACATCGCTCAATATTTTGTGGATAGTTAGTCTCAATAATCTTTAGATCACCATAGATCAGACCCAAGTAGAGACCAAGATCAAACCATTTTGTAGCTTCAAAATGGCTATCTTTTAGCGCTTGTAATATCTCTGCAAGATCCTTGATAGTCAATATGACTATTATATAAATACATTATTGTTTAAAACTGGTGACAGTGAGTGGTTATACCTTTTTGTTGATTATCATTGGACTCACTGATCTGTGTGGGTGAGTAAATTGTGACTGATTCAGCCCTTTGAATTGTTGGCTCTATATAAAGTACATATAAAATAAGATGTATTACAATACATGGTAATTAATGGTGTACATTGGTATGTAAATTTATAATTATGTTACTTACTAGTAGTATCATCATTAATCTTTTCCAAATGTTGCATCTGAATAGTACAATAAAAGTTTTAATGTTAAAATTATTATTTTATACCTCTTGATATTTTTCTTGTGACAAATTTCCTTTAAACCACATCGACTCATTAATGGTTAGGGAGCGAGGAATTCTTCTTTCCATTATACAAAAAACAAGATGAGAGCAGGTTTGCTTCACAGGATCAATGTCTTGAATATAATGGACTTCACTTGAAGGACTGCACTGACACACGTATTCTATTATTCTTGATGATTTTTCATAAGCATAAAGACCAAGGAGCATGTAAGGGTCACGACGATGGTAAATATCAAGGGTGTCTTCTACTTGTTGGCAACATTCATTTAGTAACTCCAATATTTGCTGACAAACCGCTTTGAAAGGAACTGGATGACTACTCTCAGGTACATATCGAAACACATCAACTTGAATAGCTTTATTAACATCAGTGAGAACAAAATCATCAGAAGGATGACCATAAAAAAAGCAAACGCGATTACGATAAATGCATTTCGAATGAATGTCAGGTGCTGCATAATCTTTATCAAAATTGAGCTCAACATTGGCATCAGTAGCAACAGCAGTTGCTAAACGAGTGAAGAAGCCAGGAGGTACATACCCAGTGGAGAATGTAATGTGTACAGGTGAGGCTCTTAGCTTATAACCAGGTCGTACTTCATTAGGATCACCTGTGTATCCTGGTAGCACTGCTGGAAGAAAATAATGCTTGAATCTGCTAAGCTTGGTTTGAACTGGAGCTGCAAGACGAAAATGAACTAAAAGTTCAATTATTTCTTCTGGATCAATACCACTTGACTGCCATACTTCTTGATAGAGTGGCTGAACAAGAATGCCTTTATTTTGTAACAAAAACCAATAATTTTTTCCTACACTCCATCCTTTCTCTAGTGGGAACACCTTCCCAATGGTATCGACAAACCATTTTGGACTGAGAATGACTTTTTTTGTCAGACTTTTTATTTTGGGATAGAAAAGCAGAACTCCCAGCTCATGGTAGAATTTCAATACTACGGGAATATCACGTGCTGGTATATGACATGCTTCCCCAATGGCAATTGCCTCTGATACACTAATGACATTCTGCTTAAGCTCTTGAAGAACTTTACGAAAGAGGACCCAATTGACAGGGGTTTTGACAACTAATTTATTGATAAAATCATCGATTGCTCCACGCAATTTTGTAATGCTTGGATCTTCTTTTTCTCCTTTACCTGAGGTTGTATTATCAATGATTAGCACATCTTCAATAAGATTTGAAAACTCTTTTTCCTGGTACAATAGCAGCATTTGCTTCTTTATTTTTTCCTTTCCTTCTTCATCTAGCATGTCACCATGAGTGCCAATACAATAGAGACTAGGAGAGGAAGTATCATCTTTGTTGTGCTTCATGAGGTGACTGTGTATTGCAGACATCCATTTGGCCATTAGATCACTTGTGCTTTCATTCACTACCTCGCCAAACAGCACTTCACCATCAGGAGTATTCTGACATGACTGCCATCTTTCCCTGAAATCCTTTGAAGCATCAAACAGGAGGAGAAACATTGTATGAGGAGTGAGGAAGGCTGGGAGAATCTCAAGGAACACTGGCTGACCACCACAATCCCATATATGAAGAAATGGCTAAAAGTATAATTAATATAAAAAAGGTACATTATAATTATGTATGACTAACTTGAACAAGTGGTTCTCTTGTCTTATGAGCATGAGCTCCTATAAGCAATTTATCAATACAGGTTTTTGTAGCGAAATCTGAACTAATATCAACTAAATCAAGGGAATGATATAAACTTGATTCAGATGCATGGTGTGAGGATGGATTAGAACGACTGGATTTAAACAAATGTGCAAGTTCCTCAATTTCATCTTCTTCTGTGGCTTCTCTCCATTTGTTTCCTCTCATTGTTTGCCACTCGTGTCCAAATGGTCGTACAGACGATACATCAGATACAATGGTGTTTGTAGTATGAGGATTGAAAGGTTCTTCCATTAATGAACGCTTGAGACACGTCTTGCCAGTACCAGCTGATCCCAGTAACATAAGACGAGCATACGCTACATCAGCACTTCCTTGTTCTTTGAGAGCTCTCTCATAAAGACCTATATGTACATGTACATGCATGTACATCGATAAAAATGTATAAATGACTATCTCAGTAATAACAATATATCTAATTGCACCTATAGGTATACATGTATTTGAATAACAGGTATTAGGTATCAACATCAAGAAAATTCTTGCATACATCATACATGTATAGAATAGAAAATCATTCAAAGTGTCTTACAAGCAATTAAGTAAGTGGTGTATGTATAGGATTTAAGGTCATTATGGGCAGTTTTGGCAATTTACTTACTTAAATCCTATAAAATTGTGATAACACAGTATCACAATAGTATCATAGAAGAAAAGAATTAAAATTCCACATTTACATGTGATGTAACTTACTTGCTGAAAAATG
>NW_003550672.1:0-3113 GCF_000090795.2 Amphimedon queenslandica | reverse complement strand
AAAAGGGGAGGTATGTGGTGAACTCAAAGCTAACAGATATGATTTCTTTATTAATAATGTATTTTATGTAAATGTAATTACTTATACCATGTGCTATTTCTTACTGTTCTAGAACATTCTAATTTGTGTAGGTGCATACACATGTATATATTCTACCCTTCCACGTTTTTGTTCAGTTCTTGTTCTTTTGTTCTTTGTTCTGTTCTTGGTCCCTTCTGGCTCTGTTTCTTCTCTTCTTTATTTGGTTTGTGTTTGGAGTGATTGCCAACCGTTTGTGCTAATCATTTTATTTATTCAGTGTATTTAACACATTCTCATTGCTAATTCTACGCTCCAGACATAACAAACATGTACATTGTACTTACATCTATGTTGTGTAGAGCTACTTCTGATTGAAATTATGCATTTTAAAGTTGCTCTAACATCACTGAGGCCAAAGGCGTAAATTTTTATTCTTCATTTTATTGCATTTTCTGTTATACAATGTAATACATTATACATTGTAGAAAGTTTGAGGTGTTACTCTGTGTATTATTAGTTATTTATTTATTTTAGGAGTATTCAAACTTCATGAACTGTATCCAATGGATCTATCCACAGGACAGGATAAACTGTTTAACGGTGTATATGAAACACTTGGCTCATTTCTTTAAGACTTGAACCTTATATTTAACAATGTGCTAAAAAGATATTCAAACAAGATCTCAGGTACATGAGGGTAGAGAGATGGGGAGATAGAAAGGTTTGCAGTTTAATGCATGTACATGTACATACATGTACAGAGGGTAAGAAGCAGTATACATGTACAATGTATAAACCTTAATCAAAAGAACTCTTGGTTATTGCTAGCAAAAATAGTTTATTTATCTGCCTTGCTACAATTAGTGTACACAAGCATTGCAAGTAAGCTTAAGGGGTCCAACTGCACTAAATGAGAGATTGAACTATTTGTGACAAAAAGATACTATTTTATGTATAAAATTAGTATAGAATAATAATAATAAGATAGTTTTATTTTATGTTATTTTAATTTTTTTTATTTTAGCCTCAAGAGCATTGTCTTTTTAAATGTTCATTTTGTGGTTGATCCACCAATATTGTCTTAAATCGGACACTAAGTAAGTACATTTACATTAATAACTGTGCAATTATGGCAAATATACATGTACTTTTAATGGGTAAGCCTAAAGAAAGCAAACCGTTACATTATTGTTAAAGTCAATGCCTTCATCTATACACGTACAGTACACTTACATGTATTATAAAAAAATTGTCACCCTGCTACATGTGTATATTTTTTATGAAATTTAAATGTCCATTTAAAAGATTTTGCAAAATAAGTTTCTTCAATATTCAGTAATGTAGGACCATGTACATGTGTACACAGTGTTACACTTACATGTAGTTTCTTTGCTCTTTCTTTATCTCTTAATTGATGTACAAAGTCATGTTTGATTGCTTCAATCTTTGTCACAGTCTCACAAAAATTACTTAACTTTACCCTCTTCTAACCTTTTTACATCAGTATGTGTTATAAAACTTATAATAATTGTGTATACTGTAACTGAGCAGTTGTAATAGCAATTACAGGAAGTGGTAGAATCAACAGAACTGTACTGGAACTGGGTTTTGGGGAAGTACAGCCTAGTTTTATAACAAGTGTGAACTTAACCAAACTGCACTGTAACCAAACCAAACCAGGCTAAAGTGGTGCAACAGATTAGGTGCTCTGAAATGGTGTAGTTAAGTTTTGAAGTTCAGTTGGTGTAGTTAAGTTGTGCAGTGTGAACTGCTGCCAACATGGTTCTTTAGAACGAAACTAATCTAATTAAATGTAGGTACAGTCCTGTACAGCTGGGGAGGTAGTGTGAACACACTATAGCATCCCTCATTACCATAAGAGTAATGGCCCAGTTCAGTAAAAAAGAGCTTTCGTTTGTTGAAGATCTTCCTAAGCATGTGGAGATAGAGTGTCCAGCTTGTCTTAAGATTTTGACCAATCCTCATATTGTGAGCTGCTGTAGGCATAATTTCTGTGGGGTCTTGTATTGAGATAGTAAAAGCTAGCAGTGGATCTTGTCCTATTTGTAGAGAGAAGAAATATCAATCATTTATCAATAAGAAATGTTCACGTATTATCAATGGACTGGAGGTCTACTGCAGTAATAAAGAGAAAGGATGCCAATGGAAAGGAGAATTGAAGAATATGTCTACTCATTTTAATGAAGAGAAGAGAGAAGGAGAATGTCAATATGAAGAAGTAAAGTGTCGACATGAGAAATGTCAAGAGAGAAAGCAACATAAATATCTTAAGTATCATGAAGATAAAGAATGTCCTCATTGTCCATTTTATTGCCAATATTGCTGGAGGATATTAGGTACAATGTACATTCCTCTTTATTACTGAGGATCATTGTAAGAAATGTTTGTGGTATCCTGTTGCTTGTCCTAATAAATGTGTGTCTACTCATATGCCAAGAGGTAGTCTCACTGCTCATGCGAATCAAGAGTGTCCATTAGGGCCAGTAGATTGTGTTTTTAGTTGGGCTGGTTGTAATGATAAGCCATTACGCAAAGATGTACATGTACACACTGCTGATACTAAACACATGACACTATTAGCTGTAGCTTGTGGACATTCAATCGCACTAAGTAAGTATGTGTACATGTACATGTACAATAATAAATCAATTTTGTACATAATTGATGACACATGTACATTTTATGTACTCTTAATGGCTGAGTCTATGCAAGAAAACTTTTACTGTTGAAGTAACCTTTATTGTTAACCATTATTTTTACTTTTACACTGTTATTGTTAAAGTCAATACCTTTATGTATACATGTACATGTCAGGGGCGTATCCAGCAGGGGCTGAGGGGGGCTTGAGCACCCCCCTCATGGCTGGGCTCAGAAAAAAATTGATCAAATCCTGGACTTTTGCATCACTAGCAAGCCTCTTAACAAAGTTATCTAGCCCCCTGATCATTATTTCAACAGTTTCCAGTGCTTTCAGGAGCAATCAGAAGTTGTCAGAACAGTCGAGCCGCACCCTACCGGAAACCTCTTCGTTAAGAATTTTGTTTGCACGATACTCCCACGCATAGCTATTT
>NW_003550671.1:0-3115 GCF_000090795.2 Amphimedon queenslandica | reverse complement strand
GTGTAAGGCTCGCTTTGAAGAGGCAAAGTGGAAGGAGACAAACCTTGGATGGACCATAGATACAACACTGGAGGTACCAATGAACGGTATGAACGGACACACTGGAGACGATCTCTGGCTCCTTGGCCAAGACAGGGACCGAGGGAGCGGTAGAACGATCTATCTCCCCCATTCATGATGCTCAACAGTTACCAGTGCTGCCGCCCTCTAAAGGAGCGAAGGAGGATGCTGAAGATGAGGAATGGGTTGACCGCCTCGAGGAAATGGGAGTCTGGTGTAGATGTGACGACCATAAAAAGTTAACACAGCTTCGATTGAGGCTGGAGGGTCCCGCTAGATCCTTCTACAAGTACAAGTCTTACAGTGAGTCTGAGAAGAGGAGCTATGATGCTCTGAAACCAGCTCTTGTTAAAAGATTTACCTCTGTTCGACTGACAGCAGTACAGACCAGCAGGGGAGACAGTTAAGGTTCGAATGAGTCAGCTGATGAGTATATATGCTTAGGAGTTGAGGAAGTTATTATATAAAGCATATCCCCCAACCTATCATGGGACTCCAGAAGCAGAATTATTAGGCAAGAGGAGTGTTCTCTCTAATCAATCTGTTGTAGAAGGGAATTTCGAGGACTTGGTGTGTATGGCTCGCTTGAAGAGGCAAAGTGGAAGGAGACAAACCTTGGGACAGAAGAGAAACCAAGGGGAAAAGAAGCCTCCAAGGAAGCCTAGTGATGACTCTGAAGAGAAATAAAGGGGGCTACAAGTGCGATCGATGTGGCAGTACACAACACTTTATTCAGGACTGTCCATTCAAAGGATAGGGAGCAACAAAAGAAGCTAGGTCTTATTTTGTAAATGGTAGGTTCATTACATGTACTATAATCTTGTTATGTCATCACAACAAGACTATAATGTCCCACCCTATGCCTCCCCTTGCATGATTAATATTGTGTTATGTCTGTGCATATGTCACTTCACGTAATAATGCATCTACGTTTGCTAAAATCTGTATAAACATTTGTTCCCTAATTAAGATTGGTTTAGAACTTGCTCTTTGTGTGTCTTGTGAATTTTAAGATTCAAATTTAAATTTTAAATATTCAATTTTAAAATAAAATTCAATTTTAAATTTACAAGTTGTTTGTCCTAATGTTATCGTAAGATCATGTTAACTTGTATTTCTTTTCTTTTGATTAGGAGAGACTGATATAATCTGCCCTGCTAACTGTGATGGCCAGTCATGACCACGTCCACGGCTGCAGACCGCGGCTGAACTAGAGAAACAGAAGTGGGAGGCCAGAGGAGAGGAGCTCAATTGTTAAGAGAAGAGGGAGCTGGAGGCGAAAACCTGAGCAACTGGAATACACAGTGGAGACGTCAATCTCTGGCTCCTTGGACGAGACAGGGACCGAGTGAACGGTAGAAGGATGTCTTCCCATTCATGATGCTTAACAGTTACCAGTGCTGCCGCCCTTTAAAGGAGCGAAGGAGGATGCTGAAGAAGACTCATTTGAGGAATGGGTTGACCGCTTCAAGAAAATGGCAGTCTAATATAGATGGGACGACTATAAAAAGCTAGACGTCTAACACAGTTTGCATTGAGGCTGGAGGGCCCCGGCGCTAAATCCTTCTACAAGCCTTGCAGTGATTGAGTCTGAGAAGAGGAGCTGTGATGCTCTGAAAGCAGCTCTTGCTAAAAGATTTACTCCCGTTCGACTAACAGCAGTACAGACCAGTATGTTTCATTAGAGAAGACAAGGTTCGAACAAGTCAGTTGATGAGTATGCTTATAGGAGTTGATGAAGTTATATAAAGATTTTGAGTCTGGATTGCACTAGAAGCTGACTGGGATAGAACGGAACTTCGAGGAGTTGGTGTGTAAGGCTCGCTTTGAAGAGGCAAAGTGGAAGGAGACAAACCTTGGATAGACCATAGATACAACACAGGAGGTACCAATGAACGGTATGAACGGACACACTGGAGACGATCTCTGGCTCCTTGGCCAAGACGGGACCGAGGGAGTGGTAGAAGGATCTGTCTCCCCATTCATGATGCTCAACAGTTACCAGTGCTGCCGCCCTCTAAAGGAGCGAAGGAGGATGCTGAAGAAAACTCTTTTGAGGAATGGGTTGACTGCCTCGAGGAAATGGGAGTCTGGTGTAGATGTGACGACCATAAAAAGTTAACACAGCTTCGATTGAGGCTGGAGGGTCCCGCTAGATCCTTCTACAAGTACAAGTCTTACAGTGAGTCTGAGAAGAGGAGCTATGATGCTCTGAAACCAGCTCTTGCTAAAAGATTTACTCCTGTTTGACTGACAGCAGTACAGACCAGCAGGGGAGACAATTAAGGTTCTAATGAGTCAGCTGATGAGTATATATGCTTAGGAGTTGAGGAAGTTATTATATAAAGCATATCCCCCAACCTATCATGGGACTCCAGAAGCAGAATTATTAGGCAAGAGGAGTGTTCTCTCTAATCTTCGAGGACTTGGTGTGTAAGGCTCGCTTGAAGAGGCAAAGTGGAAGGAGACAAACCTTGGGACAGAAGAGAAACCAAGGGGAAAAGGAGCCTCCAAGGAAGCCTAGTGATGACTCTGAAGAGAAACAAAGGGGGCTACAAGTGCCATCGATGTGGCAGTACACAACACTTTATTCGGGACTGTCCATTCGAAGGATGGGGAGCAACAAAAGAAGCTAGCCAGAGGTGCTGAGAGTGAGGATTCTAACAAAATATGGAAATCACATGGCTCAACTCCATGTCAATCTCCAGTCCATACAATACTACAAAGAAGTCAGTTTCTCTCTTTCTCCTACTTGTTAATATTTCATGTTCCTTTGTTTTCATTAGGTGAGACATACCGTACTGTCTGGAACATGATGTGCTCTACTAGCTTCATTTGGCTCCTGAACTGATTCTGTGTCCTCTGGTTGGAGTCTTATTTTGGAAATGGTAGGTTCATTACATGTACTATAATCTTGTTATGTCATAACAACAAGACTATAATGTCCCACCCTATGCCTCCCCTTGCATGATTAATATTGTGTTATGTCTGTGCATATGTCACTTCACGTAATAATGCATTTACGTTTGCATTTGACTATCTGTATACACATTTG
>NW_003550670.1:0-3116 GCF_000090795.2 Amphimedon queenslandica | reverse complement strand
CTTAGATATTGGAATAAAGATAACGAAAGAGTTAATATTATTATTATTGCTGTAACTGCGTCATCAAACCCTAAACCCTTCTTCCTCCCTCCCCCCTCTCTCTCTCCCTCCCCCCCTCTCTCTCTTCTCTATTCATGTAGGTTCCATTAGCCTGGGTGAATCAACCTTTATTTGATTACAGGTGTCAGTTTTGTAATGGAGTCAGCAAGACCCTACCTTGTTGGCCTGTTAGCCCTGAAGAACCACTGGAGGACCTCCTCAATCCTATCGGTAATACAATGTATATTAATTTATGTTGATTAATTTTAATTAATTAATTTTAGTTAATCAATTTAAGGTTTTTGGGTAATTTTGCCATAATAAGAGATATTGGTTTATTTGTACAACTAGTACACATTAGGTGAGGTTATAAATTAAATGAGGTTGTACATGTACATGTAATCAATAAATATGCTGTAAATGTAATTCTCTCTACTCCAGTTGCTATTGATTATGAATATTACCAGTTCTCCATGTTGTGTGTATTATGACTCGATGACTGTTTATTAGACTGTTTTTGCTATTTTTGTTATTTTTGTTTAGCTTCAAATGTTTGCATTACTTTCATTTTACCCAAAAACATGTACTGTACACCCACTATAGTACATGTACGGCAAATTGATTGAGCCCTTTTAAATACAAGTGGCAGGATAATATTTATTTATTTTATTAATTTATCACATCATGAAACTAACTGATAACTCCTCTGTTTTGATTGCAAAGCGTACACACATGTAACACAAGCACTTTAAAAATTATGAAGTACGTACATGTACATGTACATGTGCATGTACATCATGTATTTTTATCATGTATTTTTATATGTACATGTACATGTAGTCCCAATAATTTATTATTATTATTTTATTTTTTATTGGTAAAGCAATATTATTGTGCACAAAATTATTATTAAGAAAGGTTAGAAAATAAAATAAAATTTATGTTATTATTATTATTATTATTATTATTATTATTCCAGGTACTGTTGTCACTAATCCTAATGCAGCTGATGCTCCATCAATCAGTGTTCAGTTCAAGGAGTACAGTCAGCAGCCGATCATATACCCCAGCATGGAGAAGGTACTGGAGCTAGCATCTAAAGAAATGACTAATGTGAGTTATAATGTGTAGGTTTTAAAAGGGACTACATGTACGTGTATATACATGTACATGTACAAATGTTGCCAAAAATTAAAATGAGAGAATTATCCACTTTAATGATTTTTCCTGATGCATATACATGTTCTTATGCTGTGTATAGAAAGTTTGAGCTGTTTTTTATGGTACATATAACTAGATTTTTTATAAATTTTCACTTTGCTCCAAAATTGGGCCAAGTGTCTGGAGTCAATGTGCCAAAATGAATAAGAGAGAATTCTCCATTTTTGTAATTTTTCCTGTTGCATATACATATTCTTTTGCTGTGTAAAAAGTTTAAACTTATTCCAATCAAAACTGAATTTTTATCATTTTTTAAGTTCTTTCAAAATCAGGCCAAAGTCCCTGTACTATAACACAGTGATTTTGTCCAAATTTTGCCATAATTGAAAAAGAGACGATTCTCCATTTTAAAAATTTTTCCTAATGCATATACATGTTCTTATGTTGTGTAGAAAGTTTAAGCTAATTTTGATGGAAACTAAATTTTTTATAAATTTTCAAAGTTGCTCCAAAATTAGGACGAAGTCCCTGTACTACAGTACATGGTCTCGAGCCAAATTTTGCCAAAAATGAAAAGGAGAGAATTCTCCATTTTTATAATTTTTCTGATGCATATACGTGTTCTTATGTTGTGTAGAAAGTTTAAATTTATTCCGATCAAAAACTTAATTTTTTGTAAATTCTTTAAGCTGCTCCAAAATCGGGCCAAAGTCCCTGTACTATAGCACAGGGATTTTGTCAAAATTTTGCCAAAAATGAAAAGAAGAGAATTATACATTTTTACAATTTTTTCTGATGCATATATGCATGTACATACATGTTCTTATGTTGTGTGGAAAGTTTGAGCTCATTCCAATGAAAAATTAATTTTTTATAATTTTTTAAGCTGCTCCAAAATTGGGTGTACTGTAGTACACAGTCTCGAGCCAAAATGAAAAAGAGAGAATTGTCCATTTTTGTAATTTTTTTCTAATGCATATGCATGTTCTTATGTTGTATAGAAAGGTTTGAGCTCATTTGGATCAAAAATTAAATTTTATAAATTTTTAAAGCTGCTCCAAAATCGGGCCAAAGTCCCTGCAGTGCTAATAGCACAGGGATTTTGTGCAAATTTTGCCAGAAAAATGAAAAGGAGACAATTCTCCATTTTTATAATTATTTCTTATGCATATACACTGTACATGTTCTTATGTTGTGTAGAAAGTTCAAATGGATTCCAATCAACATTAATTTTTTATGAATTTTCTGAAGTTGCTCCAAAATCAGACCAAAGCCCCTGTACTATAGTACAGGCATTTAAAAAAATTTTATGTTCTAGTACAGGCATTTTATCCGAATTTTCACCAGAGAAAAATTAATTTTTTTTTTCTAATGCATATACATGTACATGTACATTTACATGTTCTTATGCTGTGCAGAAAATTTGAGCTGAGGCCTGATCAAAAAGTTTTTTTATTTTTAAAGTTACTCCAAACTGTAGTACATGTACATGGTCTTTGGCCAAATTTCCTCAAAAATGACTAAGAGAGAAATCTCCATTTTCACAGTTTTTCTTGATACATATACATTTACATGTACATGTACTTGTTATTATGCTGCGTAGAAAGTTTAAATTGATTCTGATCTAAACTGGATTTTTTATGAATTTATAAAATCAGGCCAATGACCCTGCTGCCTTTAGCAAAATTTCATCAAAAATGGCTAATTAAGAGAGAATCCTTCATTTTTATGATTTTCTCTGATACATGTACATGTACGTGTAAATAATGTATGTGTACATGTACATGTACATCTACTTATGTCATGTAGAAATTTTGAACTGATTTTGATGAAAAGTGATTTTTTTATGAATTTTTAAAAGTGTCTCAAAAATTAGGCCAATAACTGTGTGCATGTACGTACATGCATGCATTTAG
>NW_003550669.1:0-3117 GCF_000090795.2 Amphimedon queenslandica | reverse complement strand
TATTTTGACTTTTTTGACTAAACTTTGTTTCAGACACAATGTAACCATTTATTGATTTACAGGGCTTAAAAAGCAAATCAGCTACTTTGAGACAAAATTTTCTGGACCATTGCATTTAACTTTCAACCTTGCTGTAGCACTAGCTAATTTTTGTATTAAGCACATCATTGCAGTTTTTGGGACTTCTAATGCAAAACCTTGGAGTTTTCAGCTAAAAACCTTCAGCCTCACCCCCTCATTAAGTATGCAGAAAGTATGTTTAGCTTTTTATCTCTGTAGATGTTCGACCAAATTTAGTACTTTAATTTTTTATAACAAGTAATTGTGCATATCTACCTACTGATGTCAGACAACTATCAGAATGAGACTGCTAAATTACTTGAAAAAAATTTAACGCTAAGAAACCTCAGTCTTGAGCCAATAGGTAATTTTTTCATCCCTGGATCACATGAAAGGACCTCGCCTTTGACTTTTCTAGCATTGTTAACGACCTGGCATCATACTGTATCTGTATGTCATACGCTCCATTAGTAAAGATATTTTTTAATAAATTTTAAAAATCAAACAAAATAACACACAGCAATAATAAATGCTTATTTATATACATATGTTCTTGTCTGCCTTGAATTTCACTCTAATCATACAGAAAAACATAAAATGAGGAAATTATATTATTGGCCTTACTTGAATGAAAGACTGATGTCAGTAGTGTAAATCCTAACCTTGCATGGGAGTGACAGAAACACTAAAGAGATAGAGAGGTAAATAGCAGTGAATTGTAATTGTAAGTCAGATTAAACAACAATAGTAACTGTAATACTACTCTGTGTGTAGAGGCTGATATAACTACTTCAGTGACATATATATTTACACGTAGGCCTGGGACATACATTTGTACTTAATGCAAATGCATCAAGTAATCAGCTACATCAACGGTGCATACAATATAGAGAAAAGTGGATTAACAGTGAAGTGTTTTCTATAATATTAAATTAGGCAAAACAGAGTGGAGAGAGAGCTTGAAAGACATAGACAGACCAAGTGAGAAAGAGAGAGAATGAATGAAATTTAATGATAGAATGGAATGGACATCATAGGGTAAAAGTGATGAATCGAAACAAGGCACAGGCGGAGTTAAAAGTGAGGAATACTTTTAGCAAAAGAGTAAGACTAAAAGTGGGGAAGAGAGAGAGATAGAGAGTCATGGGGAGAGGAATGTACATGTAGATGTACATGTACATTAAGAAGATAGAGAGGAAGAAATATACACATAGGATAGAGACATACAAGAGCAAAGAAGAGAAAGATGTAGAGAAAAGAGAGATGTAGAATAGTAAAGTCATAAAGAGAGGAATGATAGGGAAGAAGAGGGGAGAGTGTATGAGACTAGACAATATTCAGGGAGATTGAAGGAGGAACAGTGAGGGATAAAGTGAGAGATTAGGAGAGGGTATGGGTGCAAAGATTGTACTTAGTGAATGTTAAGAGGGGTGGAAGAGAGTAGTAAAGGAAGAGCATACATGTACACAAAAACATAATGTTCTAAGGGAATTAACAAAAGAAATAAAATGTTGCCAAGGAAACATCTTGCGCTGTATTACAAGGTGTATTATGCTCGGAGAAATTTTATTTTTCTATATTTTTATAATACAAGCATGTATACATGTGCATGCATGTTCTTGTTTTACATACAAAGCTTGAGCTGATTCCAATTATGATACAAACATTTAAGGCATGTGACAATTACCATTAAAATTACACATGCAGTAGTCTATATTAACATGTCCATTACATACCACTTACCATCATCATTGCTTCAGCCAATGCAACACAGCATTAGTAATCTCTTCTCTTCGACTTGATCCATATTGAATGCAGTCTTTCTTGATTATAAATTCGTTGTACTAAGAGAGACAGAAAGAGATGATTAATTATACATAGTGATGTCGATCTTTTACTTGTTCTAATTGGACATTGTCATGCTCTCCTTCATCATCTGTAAAGTACTGGTGACATTCTCCTACACAATAAATGATACATCACATTACTGACCAGAAAGACTGACACCCCATTCTCTCTCCCTCTCTCCCCTTTAATGTACATACATGTACATGTACATGGACTGTAGTGTGCATTGTGTCTTGATACACAATGTAGTTATATGACTATATTAAATAATAACAGTGTTCATGTATACATTAGTGTACATGCATAATATGCAGGTATATTACACTTGCTTACTGGCACCAAGCCTGTGTTAGTATGAGGAGGAGAGAAACACAGAAAGAGGAACAACAGGAGACAAAGATCAATCAGTGAACACAAAATTGAGAACATACCTATTAGCAATAAATACATGTATTGGGAAACTATGTGTTATAAACTATAGTAACATTACAACATGCCAGCTTTAAGGAAAGTCTATTATAGCAAATAATACTTAAACTACATGATGAATCTCGTGCACACAGTGAAACCTTATTATATCAAGCCTGACACCAAATATGTATACAAAGTTTTGTCATGAAGGCAATAACATTATAATGACATATACAAGCAATTAATTTATATGATTTATAAAGCTTTAATATCAACAACCCCCCCCCCCGGCAGTAGTACAAAAGGAAAAGTGGCTTCAAGTGCCTAGACTATATGCATCATCATGCAATTGCAAAAATTATACAACTAAAGAGCAACCTATACTTGCCTGTATGAATGAACTGCCTATTGCAAGACGACAGCAGGACTGAGGGGCTCAATTTCATCTTCCTCCTTGAAGCCGCCATGACACTTGTTAACTATTTATAACCAGATCTGTCATGGTCACAAGTGACGGGTGAGTTTCAAACTTTTTGGTATGGAAGCCCAGAAGGACACTCCGGGGTCGGGGATAAATATCAGGGCCGAGATTCCGCCGGTATCGGGGCCGAGATTCAACCGGCATCGGGTCGGATCCGGCCGGGAGGCGGCATCATAGATAATAGAGTAAATGAAAGGGATTGGAAACGGGGGCGTAGGCTAGTTGATGTTGCTATTGGTTACCGGCCCAATACCTGGTTGATTTCCCATCTCCTCCATTAGTGAGGCTGTACTGCAAGGACTTCGAAGGATATTTAT
>NW_003550668.1:0-3119 GCF_000090795.2 Amphimedon queenslandica | reverse complement strand
TACCACTCCATTAACAGTAACTTGAGGTAATTCACTGAAACCTCTTGACATGAAGAAATCACACAACAACTAAATAAAAAATAAGATAATATGCAACAATTAGCAACAGGTTGCATTCTACTGGAAATACATGCATGTATCATAAAATGTAATAAAAATTTGGGTTGATTTCGAAGCCATTTATCGGGAAAAAACCATGTGCTATAGCCTTGGGTAATTTTCAAAATTTTGGGATTTTATTAAAATGGTCGTAACTTGAAAAATTGAAGCCCGAATCAGTTCAAACTTGCTACACAGCATAAGGACATCAATATGCATCAAAAAATGTAATAAAAATTTGGGTTGATTTCGGAGCCATTTTTCGAAAAAACCGTATAGCCTTGGGTAATTTTCAAAATTTTTGGCATTTTATTAAAATGGTCGTAACTTAAAAAATTGAAGTCGGAATCAGCTCAAACTTTATATATACATGTACATGTAGCATAAGGACATCAATATGTATCAGAAAATGTAATAAAAATTTGGGGTGATTTCGGAGCCATTTTCAATACTTTTAGAATAATTTTATCATTCTATAAAAATAAAGAATATTCATGTACACATGTACATTAAAATATTTTAGGAGGTGAATTGAAAGCACTCAAATTCACAAACTCATACAGTAATTCACAATAGAGCTCTTGCATGATGTACTCTCTCCTACCTTTCTCTAACCTGAAATGTCAACTGAAGAATTTATTCTCCATTCTCTCCAATCTCTCCATGTACATTCTTGCCACCCAACATGGCGGACAATTCAGCTCAAATTTAGCCACACCCTCCCATTGACTACATCAGTGCAAGAACTCTAGCTATGAGACGTAGATCTAATTAAATATGGTAATAATAATAATAAGCCACACCCACTACATGAACATTGGCTTACCAGATTTTGATAAAAGCTGACAAGAGAGAAAAATCAAAAACAAAATTATTTCCTTGACTTGTGTGAATTATGTCAGCGTAATCTTCTTTGGTCACTTCCTGGAATAAACTCTCTGGGACTTCTTCTCTTCCTTTCTCTGTTGCTTGTTCTCACTGGAGTGTCTCCTGCTAGTGAAGGACTTTTAAGAGAAGAAGAGAAAGGTCACTTAATGTTCTCTTGTGCAAGTTACTTTCTGCCGCCATCTTTGAGGAATGCAATAATAGTTAATGAGCCACGCCCTTATCCAGCCCCACCCTAACTTTTTGCAAAAGGGGCGAGATTAACAATGGCAACAAATAACTATTATTCTCCTTCTTCCTTCTCTTCTCCTTTGACTATTGGTAGGTAATATCCATTATAAGTACTAGATCTATAATAATTATTATTTAGAGCAACTTATTGATGTACTTAATCTGTTGAAGAGATGTGGTTTCCCTCAGACAAGATGGCATGAGCTGGGACTGACACTAGGACTACACAAGAACACACTGGATGCCATTGAAAGGAATCATCCTGGTGATGTATCTCGATGCTTGACAGAGTGTCTCTCCCAGTGGTTGTCCAGAGCTGATAATGTTGACAGTAAAGGAGGAGCTACTTTTGACTCATTGTCAGATGCTCTTAAATCTATGAATGAGAATGCTGCAGCTGACATGTTAGATCAAGAGAGTAAGTTAATATCACTGATTGTATTAGCATTGACTGTGTGTGTGTATTCTATATAGAACGTGGAACCAATGATGTACACAGTAGTGCTACTGGTGAGTGTTACATAGCTGAACTTAAGTATAATACTATTACAATAATTGATTATTAAGAATAAATCATGATTCATCAGATGTAATAAATAATTTTGTGGAAATGGATAATATTATAATTCTTATGGGAAAAAATGAATTTTAATTTGAAAGCTATACTGCTGCATATTTTTGTTTTTTTGTCAACAACTGGACCAACTCCTTTTACAGGTACAAACAAGCCATGTCCTCCACTCTCTCCTATTGCATTAATGGATATACCAGATGATAGACCAAAAGTATCTGAATTGATAAAACTTCATGAGTTATTAATAAAAGGACAACTGGAGAAGTTTCTACCACTGCTTGATCCTGATACTATAAGGAAGATTAGAAATGCTGTTAATGATCATGAAAGAATGTCTCTTCTTATAAGAGCATTTGAAGAACATCCAATACTGCTCCAAAAAGTGAGAACTACTGGAATAATAAAAGGTAATGTGTCAAGGTTTGTTGCATTTATTGCATTTTTTGCATAGGTTTGTTCAAACCACTGGAAGGATCAATGTCACCAGAATACATTACAATGAAAGAGATATTAGCTGATCTTGTCGATCTGTTGGCAGGGAATGCTCCAGTTATTTCACGATTAAATAATCATCTCTTTTCTCTTGCTGTCATACCTCAAGATGTATACAATGCTGTTGCTCACCTTAGTCCTACTCCAAATGAAAGAGCTATTCAACTCATCAATTCATTATTAACTATCATACAAACAAATTCTAATCCTAACAGTGTGTTCTCTTCTCTCATTACGTCACTACAAACAGTAGGACTATGGAACATGGCATCTAAACTAATGGAAAATTTAAGTAAGATACATTATGATAATTATTACAGTGTATTTATTTTTATTTGTAATGGAAATGAAAGGTGGTCATGTTGATCCTAATCTAGAACAGCAACCATCAGTCAGTAAGGGACCACTTCAACCAGTGGATGTCACTGCACAATCTCACACACCACAACCAACAATCACTGGATCACAATCATCTACTCATACTACTGTCATTGAGCTCAGTTCAAAGAGTGAAGTTGCTGCCAATATTAAAAGTCTTCATTCTCGATTTGCATCTCTTGATTCTAAACTGAGAGGAGAAGTTGAAAAATTGGTAAGAAAGGGTGAAGAAGAACTCATAGCTATAGCTAGGAGTGCAGCTGCTTATTTAAGCGTTAAAGTATCCAGTTTGAAATATGGCAATGTTGATGAATTATTTGATTCTCTTCAGCCTCATTATGATTTCTTCAGTTGTGGTGTACTTAAACACTTGACAGACACTTACCTTTCAACTGCACAAACGAAACTAACTCAATACATTGATAGTGTTGATGAATTCTCAAAATCATCACAATGAAGC
>NW_003550667.1:0-3122 GCF_000090795.2 Amphimedon queenslandica | reverse complement strand
GACTTCTGTCTTTGATCACTTAGGTGTGCTTCTCTGTGATCTGGTGATTCATCATTGGTACATCTTCGCTGATTTGTGTCTTTCATCACTTAACGTGCCTCTCTGAGATCTGCTGATTTATTATGTACTGATCTAGCGATATATAGAGAGATTTAGGTTTACTGATTATTGTAACCTTATTTTAAAACGTTGCACATGTTGCGCATAAATTATATGGAATATGCGACTGCATTGCATGAAGTAAGCAATTTATCCCGTTTCCCAATTTATCCCAATGCAATAGTTGCACCGTTGCATTGCTGCACTGTTGCATTGTAGCACTGTTGCATTGTTGCACTGTAGCAATGGTGCATTGTGGCACTGTACCACGGCTGCACTGTTGCATTGTCGCACTGTTGCATTGTCGCACTGTTGCATTGTAGCATTGTTGTACTGTTGCATTGTTGCACTTTTGCATTGTAGCACTGTTCCACTGTAGCATTGTTGCACTGTTGCATTGTAGCACGGTTGCACTTTTGCACTGTAGCATTGTTGCACTTCTGCATTGTAGTGCTGTTGCACTGTGCACCGCAGCATTGTTGCACCGTTGCATTGTGGCACAACAGCATTGTTGTACTGTAGCATTGTTACACTATTGCATTTTAGCACTGTTGCACTGTTGCATTGTAGCACTGTTGCATTGTAGCATTGTAGCACTGTTGCATTTTAGCACTGTTGCACTGTAGCGTTGTTGTATTTTAGCATTATTGCTCTATATTACTGTTGCACATTATTATGTTTTTTATGCCGTAATTCAAAAATTAATACTAGTATCATTAATGTTAACAAATTTATTAGTAATTTGTGACCATAATTGACAAAAGGTACCTTATGGCGGGTAGTGAAATTTGTCTTTCTAGCCTAAAAAATCCAACTTCCTGAGCTCCATTTATCATAAAATTACTCCACAGGATGCAAAAAGTTACCATGAAACTTTTAGAAACAATGATTGCCTAACAAAGCACTCACAGGTTGATATTTTCCATTATAAAGATCAATTTTAAAATCCGCCATAAGGGCCCATTTGTCAATTATGGTCACATTTGCTTTATTTTGTGTCTGCTATTTTGCTTTCTTTAACTTGAGCATTCTTAGCTTTTGGCAGCAGGGGCTTCTTGCCATTCTCATGATATAGTTTTGTGCGGAGATTCTCCCATTGATGTACAAAAAATAATGATGGTTTTTGGTCATACAACAATTTTCTCATATCTTGACAACCACACAAATGTTTGTTCACAGCACAAAATTTAATTGTGGATGTTACTCAAGAATTTTTGATGGGTTGTATTTAGTGATACATGCTGGGTCAGTGTGATTTTTAAAGTGAAACGTGTCTATAACCTATACAATGTAGGTCATGTGTATCTTGAAATTACTTGTACTTACCTTTCGAATTGTGAGAGTTTAACGCTCAGAGTATGCAAAGCTGTTAGGCTGTAAATGAACTGATTATCCTAAAGGAGTAAAATTTAGAGAGAGAGAAGAATCACACAAAGAACAAAAACATTAAGAAATACAACAAGAGAACTCACAACACTAACTCATAACCGCTCATAGTAGTACAAAACCAGTACACACTAATAATTTTATAGTACGGTACAATGATTATATAACACAAACCACAACCAAAAGAATGAAAAATCACTAATAATCATTTAACAGTGCATATATATTAACATGAATTGATGTCCACATTTTATCATATGCTTTGGGTAATGGTAATGGTTTGGATGCCACAAGTAAACTATCCAAGTTGCACATGGCATTACAGGCCAAAACTATATCTTTCCACTCATGCTCAGGAACTGTTTGTTAGGTATCATAAAGGTATTGGACAACAGCAACAAACACTGGAGAGGGAAATTATGACCTCTTTCATTCTATGATACACCTGTAAAAGATACTTGTAAAAAGGTTGCCAATAATCAATGTGCCCACAGGGTCGGCAAATGAATAGATGACCTCTACTCCAGTGGCGTAGTTCGTTGCTCCTGCAAGGTCTATGTGACATGATGTTGAATTACCTAATGTGTCATCTCACACTGTTAGTAAATGTGTATTTTTGCCTATATGATAATCAAAATTATGCATAGACAACATTAAAGAATATAATGTGACTGACCGAAAACACTTGATGTTGCTGATGTATCTGTTATCACTCAATCGACTATATGATCTGAACAAGATCACTCATGTAGAAAACAGTATAATTTAGCCATGTGAGCTTTTCTATTAACAAATTTCAAGAAATCTGTAATACCAGTTGGATACCCTCTTTGTGGCTATTTTGCAGTGGTTTTTACAGAAGGCTGAAATGGACTCCATGAGTTAAGGCCACTATATAGACCAGGCAATTCTATTGGAAGCAATTTGTGGTTACTTTGATGTTGTAAGCAATTTGTTGCCTAGAATAGAACAGGTTTCTATTCTAGGCAATAGTGTTGCCTGAAGATTGAAGTAACCACAAATTGCCTGCAATAGTATTGCCTGGTGTATAGGGGCCTTAATGGTTGTGATTTGCAAAGTAAGGCAGTTGAACTAAAAATTAGTGTACAATTGACATTTTGGATTTATCATAGAGTCTGGTGATTCCACACTAACTTTCATTGAAGATATCAATATAGGACAACAAAATAATTCTTCAGTGGTGGTGAAATACAAGGGAAATCTCAGGAAGAACAACATAAGGATGCTATGAACAGAGATTTACAAGAATGCAAATGGAGTGTGTTATAGCAGGTTTCAGCTTTAGTGCATTCATGCTCTTCATTCTTGTTCCGTGCATATGTGTGTAAAGTCAACTTTAAATTATAGGTAAAGATCACTGAGATTAAGAACACACATTGTTGCTTGCTCTCCTAAACAGCCTGAACAGGATCACTCTGTAACAGGTGCATGTGATACATTACAGTCTGTTATAATGTTTTAATTTTTTCAGTTAAAAGATCAATTTGCTTGAAAACAAAAACCACTGATGGAGCAGTACAAGTTTCCTGCATCAAACAAACCAAATTACTTCTTAAAGCTTTTTGCCAGCATTTTTGAGAAAACTTTAAGAAGGAATAGGGGCATCAGATGACAGG
>NW_003550666.1:0-3124 GCF_000090795.2 Amphimedon queenslandica | reverse complement strand
CACTATAAACACCAAATATGTCTCCTTCCTGGAACTGCAGTGGAGTCTGAGGAATAAACTCATAGAGATTAGTACCAATCATTGTATTAGCATTAACTAAACTAGATCCTATTTTATTGTAGTTATTGGGACCCAGTTGACGCCATATTTGGAGCTCAGATTGAATAGCAGTGTTTCCCCTATTGTTAGCTCCAAGGATCCATTTATTAACTGATCCATTACATGAGAATACAATCCATGGATAAATGTGTTGGTGTTGGCCATAGAAAGATTGTGATCTTTGTACTTCAAGTGCTTTCTCTTTAATAAATGAAGGATTGATTGAATTGGTACTATTAACACAGTATCCATCTAATGATAGTAAAATAATTCAATGATACAGTGAGTGTGTGTCTTACCTGTTACTGGATATACTAATATCAACTGATTTGTGTCTGGACTTTTAGTTAAGTCAACAGATGTATCACCATAGCCAAACTCTTGGCTAACTGCTGTTATACCACTGATATAATAGACTCTAACAGCACTGTTTGCCTGTCCTTGTTGTGATACAGCTAACAGGTCTCCACTCATTACTGGTATAGGAGGATTGAGTGGATATTCAAACACTCCACTAGTACTGACATTAGAGGTAGAATAATAAATAGTTCTCTCACTACCAGCCACTAAAGTATATTGATCACTATCATTACCATTAGGTCTAAAGACCTGGACACTGGGATAGAGTGTACCACTTCTTGAAACTTCTCTTATATTAATACCCAATATAAGACTGGTTATATTAGTAGATGAACAATTGAACTGATACTCTTGAAGGACTCTCAGTGTATTACTACTCACATATGTTTCAGGTAGATTCATTCCTATTCTCTGTGCTCTGTATGTCACTAGCGGTAGCTCCATAAACCTCTCTGTACATTGCTCAGTACCTATTAGGATAATATATAAGATAGTAAGTAGTAACATCATTTTAAAGTACGTTTTGGTAGAAGGACAAAAAACAGCAGAAGGGCCCTACACAGCATCTTTATTTTTAATGATATTCATAGCTTTGATCACATGAGTGACATAAGCAAGTAGCTTTTGTTGGAAGCTTTGCAGTTTACAAGCTATTCACAATTTCTTGTAAAATTTACAAATGCAAGATTTGTGAAAATTTTGCAACTCAAAAATATTTCAGTATAATGGTATTGATAGTATGCATTCAAAATAAAAAGGAAACAATGAGTCAAAAGATAAAGTACCGTATAAGTGGTTTTTTTCGAGGGTTGCAAATTTCGCGAATTTCGCGGATTCCCTCCTAATTCGCGAAAATAAAATCCGCGAAAATCAATTTAATACGGTACCCGCATGGCACACGTGGTAGGATTCGCGAAATTAAAATCCACGAATTGGAATTTTAGCAGATTTCGCGAAATATAATTCCCTCGAAAAAAACCACTTATACGGTATTTATTTTAATACCATATGTACTCATTCTATTAATAGCTGTTGTGTTGATTTTCTTTATCTGTATCATAAAATTGAACACTATCATACAGATGAGTGTCATCTATTGCACTGGCATATTCTGGGTTAGGCTCCAATGTAGTATCACTATAGCATTAACTGGATTGCCCTGCAG
This sequence comes from Amphimedon queenslandica, assembly GCF_000090795.2. Taxonomy (NCBI): domain Eukaryota; kingdom Metazoa; phylum Porifera; class Demospongiae; order Haplosclerida; family Niphatidae; genus Amphimedon; species Amphimedon queenslandica. The sequence continues at coordinate 1,500 of NW_003550666.1, read as the reverse complement.
TTTAGTAGTAGTACTGTATAAAAGAATTGTTCATGAGATTGTCATTTGTAAAAGTAGGTAAGACCTTCAAAAATAATTCTCAGTTCATCAAGATTACTTTTAGATGATAATTTTCTCTAATACATGCTACCCTTGATGCTACTATTAGACACGTACATATAAACTTTTGTTGGCGGAAGCTTTTGTTTAATAGAACATATTGTCTTTGCTTTTGTACAATCTAACTATATCTCAGGTGCATATACCCATTCAAATTTTTAAAAAAGAAGGCAATAAATTTATAAAGGAAATATTAATTTCAATACTACATGTACTCATCATTACACAGCACAAAAATAAAGAATAAAGAATTAATTCTAAAACTATTCAATCAGTAAAACAAGATGTGTACATGTACAAATAACTCAATAAATTGCATTACAAAGAGAGGAGACAATATAATAAGAATAGAGGCTAAAAATTAATTGTGCTGTATAAATTAGAGCTATTGTTGTTCACATAAGTATACAGAGTATCATCATCCACTGATACTGTGTTTCTAGTACTAGCATATGCTGGATTATCCTGTAGTGTTGTAGATCCAGTAGTTGTAACATATGCTGGATTATCTTGTAGTGTTGTAGATCCAGAAGTAGATCCAGTAGTTGTAACATATGCTGGATTATCCTTCAGGGTATCAATATTAGTATCATGATCATCATTTGTAGATGTTGTTAAGATCTTTAAAGATGTGCTTAGTTCCTCAGGATTACTTTTAAATGATGATTTTGATCTTTTCCTCACACAAACAATAATAATACATGCTATTATTAGTAGACATGTACATACAAGAATTATACAGACCACTGCCACTATAATTCCACCAACTAGGAATGATGCACTTGATTGAGTGGTTGGAGTGAGTGGTACAGCTAAATAAGGAAATTAATAATATAAAAAGTAATGGCTTACTTGATGATATGACAAATGTACTAGTGGAGGATATTAAGGAATTAGTCGGCTTTATCGTGCTATGTGTGGGTGAGGGACTAGGTACTTTGGCTGTCAGTCTGTCGTTCATTGTTTCAGTAGCAACATTTAGTAAAGTATCATGAACATTGATTGATTCATTTGACAATTCATGTGAGAATGATGATGAGGAAGAGAGCATATGTGAAAAAATAGTAGGAGAAAGGAAAGTCTTAGACTGAAAGTATAAACTAAAATGGTTATAAAACAAGATCCTACTTACTAAAATAATTGAAACAGAAGCTTCCAAAATATTTTCAGTTATACTTGATGTTATTGCAACACTTGGTTGGGTAGAAGCATCTAAGAAAAAGAAACAATAAATACAAACATGATGATATACATACTGATCTCCACAGTAACTAATGGAAAGTCATTGTTTACTGTTATAAGTGTTTCAGATATTGTTGATAGAGGAGAGTCTAGACTATTACTGATTCGTAGGTTAGTTGGTCCATTCAATCTCTGTTCATATAGAACTAGTCTCTCTCC
>NW_003550664.1:0-3126 GCF_000090795.2 Amphimedon queenslandica | reverse complement strand
TCAAAATCACTTTGTAAGAAAACTACTGATAAAGAAATGTTGTAACCATCGGACAAAGGATGAGTATCACGAGTCTTTGCCACCACTTATTGAGGAAAACAGAGAAGTAGTAGAGCACTAGCTAAGTGTATAGACATTCAGTGGTTATAATTTCACTTGTAAAGATAAATAAGCGAAAATAGCATGCATTAGTACTAGATTTAGTTTACAATAAGTAAACTTAGATATTATATAATAATAATAATGGCAATAATAATGATGATTATATCTAACTCTCTTCTTTCCTTCCCTTTTTCTTCAGTTATGTTGTTGTTGTTCTTTGTTTATCTCTTTCCTCTTGCCCCTCTGAGTTTCTTATTTAGTTTCTTTGTTTTTATTTTGTGTTTATAATAGTCTAACAATAATTGTATTGGTTTCTTTAAATAAAATTAGTTCATATAAGCATGTCTTTTCCGTTTTCGATGTTCCATCACTAGCCCTATCTTAGCTGACTACCAAATAAGGTGAACTGATGATCCTTTACTTTAAACTGGAACATACTGTGGGCCTTCAGATTTGCTACAAAAAATAAAAATAATAAAATTGCTATTTTAATAGCAGCAAACAACACAAAGATATTGTCACTTTATAAGCTTTTTGAAGTCAATTTTGATGAGATACACCATAGATTAATGTTGGAGCAACTTTAAAAAAATCCAAACATGATGAAAATCAGCTCAAACTTGCTACACAACATGAGAACATGCAAATGTATAAAGAATAATAGAAATGGAGAATTCACTCCATTAACAAAAAGAATTCTTAATCTGTGTTCTTATTATATTTCCTACTGCTAGACAAGCAGATCATAAACCAGAAGGTATTGTCATTGAAGCTGTTGGTGATTGGGTGATTAGAAGAAAGATGAAAGCTGAGGTTGGAAGAATTTTGTATCTCATGTATAGTAATAGAAATTATAGTACCCATGCATTTCAAGTTGTGCCCTTCCTCTTCACATTTTATCACTGGAGAGTATTGTGGAGGATTTGAACTGTGGTTCACTAAAGCATTTTGGATGTAATGTACAAAAGAGCAACCACAGATCATATTATGGATAGTCTTATTGACGTTAATAGAATCAAAGCAGAAAAGAATGAACTTAGAGTTTATACAGTTTTAAAAATATATGTGATGAATTGCACAAAGCTTTTTGAAAAACCAATAATGAATGAGCACTCATGGGCAAAGAAAGATAATGGAAGAATTACTAATAGTAGTAGATACACATCGAATCTGCTGTTATAAAAGAAGTTACTGTGTAACTAAACTGATCAAAAAGTGTCAAAGTGAAAAAGAAGCGCAAGAAAAACATGCAACATGAGCATGGCCACTGGTTATGTTTATGTCTCTCTTGCATTATATGATTTTAGAAAAGAAACTAGTGGTTGTACTAACTTAATTATGTCCACTTTGAAAAGGTATGTCACAGTAACTGGAGTGATGCAAAATGCTATAGACTATAAGTCACCTTTAGAGTGAATTGAATACCTCTTCTTCTCATCAACAGCCGGGATTCAATGTAAAGCACTGGATCTGTCATGCCAGTGTAATCTTAATCGTATGGCATTGTTCTATTCAGTCCATAAAACCAGGCATGTATGATTCATGATTCAGTCATGATGATTGTCAGAGCTTACTCATAAAATCAGTTTTGACAACTGATTTAGGAACTTAACCTGGCGCATACTATGAATAATTATCATTAAAAGATTCAGTGGCCTCTCAATTAAAACATGTTACTTTGCACCTGGACATAGATACTACCCTGTGAACTAATCAGCTATTTACTTCACCTAAAAGGAGCTATGAGATTATATTTTATATGGTAAGTAAGATCCATTGTTATTAAATTAAATATTGGTTAATTTAAGGGCAAGCCTAATAGCTATATAAAATGCACTAATGCTTGAATGGATCAACAAAATGAGACCCTTGAACTCTCTTAATTGGTGCTGAAGAGTAGTTCTTTAGTTGATATCAATATAGTTTAAACCTAGTAGATTAATGAGAACCAGCATTCTTGAATAGCATTCTCTACAAGTCAAACAGTCTACTGACATGTCAGATGCATGCATTATGCAGTAACAGTAGCATTCTTATTGATGCTAGACAAGCAGATCATGAACCTGAAGGCATTGTCATTAAAGTTGTTGGTGACTGCGGTGAATAGAAGATAGATGAATGTCAAGGCTGGAAAAATTTTGCTTCTCATGCAGCTGCCAGATATGTTCATGATAGATTGAATATGCTGGCTGCTCCAAATGCTCTGAAGTTGTGTAATGAATTAGTGTACTATTATTATTATTAGATATTTTATTTTACTGTTTGAAATGTTTTCCGATTTTTTACAACTATTGTGAGTTTTGAAAACAAAACAATGAAAACATCAACATGAGAAAATGAGAGAATACACAAAAATTGCACACACAGATCTACAGCTGTGAACTAGCATTCCTCTCCTGGCCACAGGGTTCCTAACTCCTCAGACCACAGCAAAAAAGTTTTTAACGAGACACCTACGGTGCGTGGCCTCGCCCTTATAGCTATTTGATTATCGAAATTAAAAGAACTTAACATGCAAATTGCATATATAAAACAAGTGTACTCCTGAGGGATAGCAGCTAGCTTGTATAGATCTACCAGACTACCTGCAGAAGTAGCAGCATGCAAGCTAATCCAGCTACTCCCAAATTGGAGGTGTGGCCAGACATCATCAACTATTAATTAATTATTTGATGGCAGCAAGCCCTCCCGCAACAAGAAGGAAGTTTCAGATTTTTCTTTTCTTATAAGTGCTATATGATATTATAACGGCACAAATACTGTTGCCTAGATGTAAATTGAGTGATTTGAGAGAGTTTAGGACCTTTAGACTACCTACAGTTCACTCGGGTTGAAATTCAAGAAGCTATAACTCACCAACAAGAAAGATTTAAAGAGTCCCACACATATTAAAACAATAACTAGTCTTGATCTACTGAAAAAGAGTCTCATTCACCTCCAGAGTACTACCGCTATTGCTGGGCATTTTCTCGTGAGATAAAAAGCTTCTACTAGCTTGAGCTGCTCTCTAAACATCTCAAGGCA
>NW_003550663.1:0-3128 GCF_000090795.2 Amphimedon queenslandica | reverse complement strand
AGATCTGCCATTGGAAAGGATGAGAGCAGTATATCTGTAGGGAGGCGCTGGGACTTCTCTCTTAACTTGAACAGAAGACACTCAGGTAGGCCTAGTCTGCATAGTAGAGACAGGGCAATGGCTGGAGCAGTGCTAGGATGGTTCTTCTCCAGTGAGGTGTAGATTGATGTGAAGTTTGTAGCAGTAGCAGCTACATGCAGGCCTAACCCGTGGACAGCAACTAACTTGAGACAATGGAGCTCATCTTGTGTTAGGAGAGAGTCTATTGATGACAAACAACAAGAGAGTGAAAGAGACATGGCCTAGCGGTCTTGCTGAGCCTGCGACTTCTCAAAAGCTAGCTTGAGCTTTTCCGGGGGCTGGGTTTAGATTGTTTTCCTGTAGATCATGTGACCAGAGATAGTAGACGAGCTGATTTTTTATAATGGAACAAGGTGATTCTCGAGGTGATCATAGTGCAAAGTATCACAAATTGTCATCAGAAGGTGAAAGTGAAGATGAAACCCCACAACAGGCTAGATTTAGTAGCGGTGTCGATGAGCTAGTGAAGACATTGGGTGGAAAGAGAGCGGGAGGTCTTTCCGAAGACCAAATACAAGCTATTGCTGTTTGTTGCCGCTTTATCTTGAAGATGGATCCAGAAGAGCAAATCCAGCCACTGTTGGATGAATCCTTTTCTGTACTTTTTGAAAAAGGCATCAAAGTTTGTCCAGAAATAACAAAGAATGGCATAGATCCCGAGGACCTTTTATACTTTATGCTGGAGAGACTAGGATGCAACATGAATGGCCTTCCTCGCTCTGTGTCACCTAATGACAATAATGTTTACAAGCAAATCGACATGATTCTCACTCTAGCAACGACAGTAATAACAATGAGTGAAAGTGATTACGATAAATTCGAAAAGTTTCATACTGAGCAAAATGGTGGGATATTGTTAGGCCATGTAGATATTAAGCATCGCTGTGACCTCATTTGTCGTCTCTTAGAGGAGAAACCACTTCATGCAGAGGAAGACATCAGTATTGTCTTTGATTGGCTACAAGAATCTGGCTGTTCAAGCTACCAACAGAAGCTACGAGACTACTGTGAGAGACGTCGTATCAAGGTTTCAAGGCAATTGGAAACTTGTAAGTTAGTTAATTTAGTATAACTCATTGTTTTAATGTGTCTTTAATACTTTTTAGGTACCTGTTGCTTTATTGTGGTAGTTTTATTGATCCTTTGTTCCCTGATGATTGCTATTATTTTGAACCTATGGTTCATTCCATCCATTGACGTCAATGTAAAAGACCCACAGAATCAGACCTACCCAATTGGTGTCAACACTACCGTTAAATTGGACTGCTTCGATATTTCGATTACAGATTTAGTTGATGTCAGTTCCTTGACACATATAGACTACGCTACTGTCTATGCCATACCTGAAGATCATATTAGCACGCATCTCCTGGTCTTACCATACATTTATAATAAATGCCATTCTGGTCATTCCTCTCTTCCGATCTCCATTTCGTATTTCGATTGTCACGAGCCTATTTATACAGCAAGTGGTGGAGGGACTCTTAATTTATTTATCGATTTGGTAAATAGCAATCCTGACAGGGTCTCTTGTGCAATGAGATTGTTTGGTTTTTCTAATGACTCCGATTACATTAGCTACACACGTGTTGCTAGAGATCCTCAAGATGATCCACCTCGTTTCGTATACAGTTCAGATTGTAATGGTACTAATGGAACTCATTCATTCTCAATACCATTACCAGGTAATTCTTTGCGCTATTTTGTTCTTGCTGTAGTTAATCAAACTAAAGTGAATGTCAGCATTTCAGGAAATATATCAGCATATTCAAATGCAGCAAAATACAGAGTTGATGAGTGCCATCTTACTCAGTCAAATAAATATTGCTCTATCATGATAAATCCCAAAAAGAGCAGATATAAGAACAATCGTGGTCACTTGTGTCTTTTTGGTAACACTACTATTGGATTTGAAGGGAAAGTGAATCTGTTCGCTACATTTATAACAAGAAGAGTCTATCTTCAAAAGTACTGGATATCCTCTCTTCCTCTCTGCGGCTTAACATTAATTATTTTCTTTGTTTTATTTATCATTGTTGTTGCTTATTGTCGTCAGCGTCGTAACAGAAGAAAGAGGATAACAAAAGTAACTGGAGGACAAGTACATGCTAAGTAACTTCCATTTATTTTATTATTGCTAATAGGAACGTTTTCATTAATCATGTGATGTGTAATAATTATTGTTAATATTAAATTTTAATGTTTCATTTATTATGTAATGTATATTAGCCTATTTTCTCAAAAGAAATTAATTTTAAAATTAGGTTCACTTGTTTTGGTTCCATAGTAGAATCTAGAATTTAGACCTAATGATACTACAAAAGAAACATTGAAATGAGGTTTTAGCTTTAATTTGAGTTACATACTGATTTGTCCAGACTTCATTCAGTACTGTAATAATATCCGCTTCCAAGACTTCTGGAGACACTAAATGGCAATCTCGGAAATCTTTGTCAACAATGGTGACATCAATAATATGCTTTTTATACTGACCCACATCATCATCATCTAGCCCTCCATTCCCTCCTTGTATGGTGTATGACCAAGCAGGGGTCTCTTCAATAATCTCAATGTTGTACATGATTGAAGGGTCATCATATTCCTACAGAAGGTATAGAATAGATCTACCAACCAGCACTGAAATTGAAATACCTTGTTTGGCATATCATAAAGCTTCTGAATTATTTGCTGTACTTTGGCAGACGTATCATCATCAGGCTCCAATGGGAAGTGACACTTCAGTGTTATTCCCAAGTTCCCTGTATGATAATAAAATATAAATATTTCTTACAAACAGTGATGCTTTACTTTCTAATTGTATATTAAATGGATCCATTGTTGAGCATCTTAAGCCAGTTTTATTGTCCCTAGCACTAGGATTGGCAGATATAGGCTCTTTTATAGAATCACGACAGATCTTTTGAATTACTTCCTTTTTACCAGACAACCAAAAATATTCTAACTTTTTTGGCACACTCATTTCAACAGAAGACGTGTGTTTTCTTATTTCCTCTTTAACATCATCAACCTTTTCTTCAGCTACCCAT
>NW_003550662.1:0-3129 GCF_000090795.2 Amphimedon queenslandica | reverse complement strand
TCTATAAGAGATAAAATAAAATAAAATAATAATATTGCTACATGAAGAACTACATATATTACATACTGGCATATTGTTATGGTTACACTATGACATATACACATGTACATGTACATAAAATGATTAGAATTGGTGGATTAGGTTCAATGCCATATAGCGGGAAACTTTGGAGGGAGTTAAATTTGGCAAATTGCTAAATTTTGGTGATTAGCAAATTTTAATTTGGTGAATTAGTGGCCACGTGCCATTGAGCATGCGCATAATGGATCAAATTGGCAAATTTTATTTTTGTGAATGGCTGACAAAATGCCAAATTCCCTCCAAAATTTCCCACTATATGGTACTTCAATAAAAAACAAATTATTCGGCAACTAATATATAATTCAAAATTTTAAAAACTCATAAATATTTAATTTGTGAAACAGCTCAAAGTTAAAAATGTAATAAAACTGAACGATTCTCTCTGAACCATTTTTAACAAAATACTCTTTGGTGTCCAATTTTTGAGCAAGTGTAAAATTACACGTACATGTAGTTCCAATCTGATAAACAACTTAAGAATGGACAATTTTTATTGTACATGTATATAGCCTTAATTTGTTCCAGTTCTTTTTTGTCTAATTTTGTCAAATTTGGCCGATAACCATTTACAACCAATTTTGGGGCAACTTAAAAATTCATAAAAAATTCAGTTTTGATCGGAATCAGCTCAAACTTTATACACAACATACAAACATGGATACATATCAGAGAAAAATATAAAAATGAAGAATTTTCTCCTTTTCATTTTTGGCAAAATTTGCCCAAAATCCCTGTGCTATAGTACAGGGACTTTTGTCTGATTTTAGAGCAACTTTTAAAATTCGTAAAAAATTCAGTTTTGATCGGAATCAGCTCAAACTTTCTACACAACATACAAACATGGATACATATCAGATAAAATTATAAAAATGAAGAATTCTCTCCTTTTCATTTTTGCCGAAATTTGCCCAAAATCACTGTGCTTGGTCTGATTTGGAGCAACTTTAAAGATTCATAAAAAATTCAGTTTTGATCAAAATCAGCTCAAACTTTCTACACAACATACAAATATGTATACATATCAGAGAAAATTATAAAAATGAACTTTTTATTTTTCGTGAAATTTGCCCTTAGTACAGGGACTTTGGTTTGATTTTGAAGCAAATTAAAAAATTCATAAAAAATTCAGTTTTGTTCAGAATCAGTTCAAACTTTCTACACAACATACAAATATGTATATGTATCGGGAAAAATTATTAAAATGGAAAAATCTTTCCTTTTTATTTTTGAAAAAATTTACAGTACAGGCACATGTACCGTAAATCCTTAAATAGAAGCCGCATTTGAATAAACGCCGGGGTAGCAATAGAATTAAACTATAAATATGCATTGCTACCTTGGGAGTGACTCAGTAGTCTAGTGGATAGTGCCTGAAGTTCCAGAAGTCAAAGCATGATGTTACAGGTTCAAATCCCGCTCTTGGCTGAAGTTTTTTTTATTTTTTATATATTTTTTCGAGATCCAAATACCATTTTAGCAAATAGACGCCCGGGCTTTTATTTAAGGAAATACGGTACTTTGGCAGAAAAAAATTTTGACCAGCATCAGTTAAACACAACATAAAATGCAACAGAAAGTGCAATACATGTGTAGACCTTTTGTCAATTATAGTCAAATTGTCATTATTGTCATTATTATCATTATTATCATTATTGCTATTATTAGGATCAGCATGCATACTGTCAGTCACATTACATGGTACATATCAAATGGTAGCTTTTACTAGTACATGTACATGTACATTGTACATGTACATTCTACATAATTGTAACACTTAATGGGACTGAAGAGCATTAAATACTAACTTATTATACATGTACATTCATGTATGTTGGGGTTGCAATCTTATTCGCTTACCAAATATGGAGATCTTATTTTACATAAATATTGAGCCATTTAGCAAATAGTGATTGGAATCAGCTCATGATTCGAATCATACATGTAAATGTAGCAGGTATACAGTACATGTATTTCATAATGTTTACCGTATAGCGGGGAAAATCTCATCTGGAAGAATTTTTGTTCTAAGGAGGATTAGAAATTTTTCGTTTGTTTCATTTTCGTTCTGAGCAGCCATTTTACAAACGTGGCATTGAGGAAACGCCTTTTTTGTTTGGAAAATATTTGTTCCACAAGGAATGAGAACAAAAAAACAAAATTAAATACACATGTACGTGTAACTGACAGAATATACCCGCTATACGGTAATAATGTATACAGGATACACACACACACACACACAGAAACTAAGAGACAAAAATATAATAACAAGGCACACAAAACAGAGTAGAGTAGTCATAAAGGAAGGCCAAAACTGGTTTGGCCCCCAGTAAACAAACAAACAAACAAATATACATAAAGAAAGATAAACATTGCATAGTACAGTCAAATATTAACTATTAAGATGGCAAACCTTTTAAGTATTTCTTAAGTACTTCTGGTGTGTCACGTTCTGGATCAACAGTAATGAATAATGGTTGAATAGAAGGCAGTCCTTCCATTTTATCTACAAAAACACAAAAATAGTATCAGCCTATTAGGCCATTAATTCATTGAGTAAAAATGAACTTAGAAAAAGTAACTTTTTGCTATAGACTACAGTATACGTATTAGCCAGTATTAGATCTAGAAAAAATTTTTGGGAGAAAAATGGGGACACCTACTGTACACTTTTGTAGGCTAAATATGAGACCAAAAGCTAAAAATGGGAGGATTACAGGATACCTAGACCAAATATGAGAGATCGAGAGTCTTTGAAATTCCCTCTAGATCTAAGAGTGCATGTACATGTAGCATCCTTTATTAGTCAAAAATTACCTACATTTATTAAGTACCGTATAGGGGTTTTATTTTGTTGGCATAAAATTTGGCGAATTTGTCCAGATTTGCCATTTGTTGGTATAAATTTTTGCAAATCCTACCTTCTGCAGCCATTTTTACTAGTGTGCCACACCTCTTTTGTGGAATTTAATTTCGCAAATTTAATGAAAATGTGAAATTCAAAAAATTTATTTCCAGTGAAATATAACCCCTATACGGTAATCGTTA
>NW_003550661.1:0-3129 GCF_000090795.2 Amphimedon queenslandica | reverse complement strand
GATAGTGTCACTGACCCGGCTCAGAGTTTGAGTGGATCTAGAACATGACTCCAGCTACTGTTGCTGGAGTCTAGCGGCCTATTAATGAACGCAAAAGGCGTCAGACTAAAGAGCCTCTCCTTTCTTTTCTTTCTTGCCCTTTCTCTTCGATTTAAAAGCTCCGTTCACCTCAGGACACTATGTCAAATTACGGAGGTCCCGGAGGTGTGTGCGGATCACGTGATTTTAGGCCACCCAAATAATCCGGAGAAAGTATCCGGACATGTACTAAAACCACGTGGCACAGTATTATGTGGGTGTGGGTGTTTACTCCCATTAGTGGGTGGGGCTGGCTACATGCATCGTCCATGTGAAAAGTAGTTTTTCGTCGGAAATTCAAACGAGAAGAGAAGGACAGGAGATGGAGGCACTACCAGAGGAGCTCAGAGAGAAAGCACAAGAATGGCTGACACTAGACAAGGCAAGCCACTACTAAAATACATTCATTTATTTTATTTTATTTCTCTAGAACCATGACACAAGATCTGAGATCGAGTCGTTGATAGAAGCCAGAAAAGTTACAGAACTCACTGCCAGACTAGCATCAAGGATGACCTTTGGAACAGCTGGTACATACAATAATAACTGTTAATTATTAATTGCTAATTATTCATCAATGAGTTTCTCTTTTGCTCCTCCCCTTCTTCTAACACCCACGCACATTAATTAGGTCTTCGCTCTAAAATGGGAGCAGGTTTCAGTCGAATGAACGACCTCACAGTGATTCAAACAACACAGGTAAACTAAGTATCAATAATATTTAACTTGTATGTACTTTATTTGATTGAATTTCATCGTTTGGTAATATTTGGCATTACATTTTGGACCAGTTCCAGCTCATTATTATTGTCATTGTTATTGCTTAGTTGATAGAATTCTTATCATCAACATTATCATCATCATCATTATTATTATATTATATACTGTATATTGTATACAGTGTTCATGTGGTTGCCTCATTGATATCACATGTACTGCACATGATAAGAACATGTTACCATTGAATTGATCCTTTATGATCTTATAATGGAAATACATTTACACTGCATAAAGAGAGAGAGAGGGAGAGAGAGAGAGGGGGAAAGAGAGAGAGAAGGAAATGTCTATTATGTTATTGATTACATTACATTATCATCTCATTTCACTGGAATTTGTCCACTAGCTCATATTTTAAAAACATACTCCAGCTATAAACAAGTGTATCACTTTATGCTCAAAAATGATAACTATTAATATTCTAATAACTAATACATTATTAATATGTTAATTATTTTGACTAGGGACTCTGCAAGTACTTAGAGCTCCAGTTTGGAAAAGAGGTGTGTCAGGAAAGGGGTGTGGTTATTGGTTACGATGCAAGACACAACAGTCACAGGTAAAGTGATACTTTATAAATGGGATATAAAGGAACTATGAATATCATTAGCTTAATGTACAGTCCATGAATATCATTATAACAAGTGATCACCAGTGGTGTGACATGGTGTCTGAACCATTTCATGTGTCACTAGTATGGCTTCATGAATATGTACAGGCTCACTGGTCACTGGTCACTGATTACTGGTCACTGGTCACTGGTTACTGGTTACTGGCTACTGATCACTGATCACTGGTCACTGGTCACTGGTCACTGGTCACTGATTACTGGTCACTGGTCACTGGTTACTGGTCACTGGTCACTGGTCACTGGTCACTGGTCACTGATTACTGGTCACTGGTTAATGTCTCAATGTATCGTTAGGTTCAGTCGTTATGTTGCTAACGTGTTCGTTAATGAAGGAATCAAAGTATACCTGTTCTCTAGGGAGACTCCAACACCTTTTACTGTAAGAATAATAATATTAATAATAATAATAATAATAATATTAATAATTAATTAATTAATTTGTTTATTTCCGTAGCCTTTTGCTTTGAGGCGGTACAGCTGTGTTGCTGGTGTCATGGTAACGGCTTCACATAATCCTAAACAAGACAATGGGTATAAAGTATACTGGACCAATGGAGCTCAGGTTATTAATAACTATTAATAACTACTAATAACTACTAATAACTGCTATTAATAATAATTTAAGAACCATTATTCCTGGTAGATTATCCCTCCTCATGATAAAGGAATTTCTCAATGCATTGATGATAACTTGACCCCCTGGCCCACCTCATGGGAAATTTCAAACATTGCCCGGAACCCCCTGATCACTGATCCTTACCCTGATGTTAAAGATGGCTACTTCTCAGCAATACAGAAGTATTGCTACCAGAAACAAGAGAACCCTGCCTCACCAGTGACCTGTGTCTATACTGCTATGCATGGTGTGGGTTACCCTTTTGTTAAAATGGCCTTTGAAGCTTTTAGACTACCAGAAATAATACCAGTGGAGGAACAGGTGGGGGAGAGGGGGAGGGTTAGTGTGGTTATTGATCAGTTAATTAATAGTTATTAAGTGTAACTTGTTTTACAGGTTAAACCAGATCCAGAGTTTCCAACAGTTGCATATCCTAACCCAGAGGAAGGGAAGAGTGCTCTAGTAAGGATAATAATAATAATAATAATAATAATAATAATAATAATAATAATAACTGAAATAATTTTATTACATTTTCTGATACATGTTATTGATGTACTTATGCTGTGTAGAAAGTTTGAGCTGATTCCGACTTCAATTTTTAAAGTTACGGCCATTTTAAGAATGCGCCAAAAATTTGAAAAAATCTCCCATCGTTTTTTCCAAAAATGGCCCCAGAATCACTTTTTATTACGTATTTAATTATTAATAGGATCTCTCAATATCTACTGCTGAGGCTCATGGTCATTCAGTTATTATTGCTAATGATCCTGATGCTGATAGACTGGCCTTGGCGGAAAAACAACCGGGGAATACTAATGAGGGAGGGAGGGGCAACTGGCGAGTGTTTACTGGCAATGAGATAGGGAGCATGTTGGGCTGGTGGGCCATGGAAAATTTTAAGAAAAATAACAAAAATTTTGACGGTAAGTCATCAAAAATTTATTAATAATTTGTATTAATTTTTGTTATTATTTCAAAGGCTCTAAAGTCCCATTTAATATGCAGTACAGTTTCATCAAAATTA